>NC_051163.1:51740574-51795836 GCF_013339745.2 Dermacentor silvarum
TCGCATCTCAACAAACGAAAATGTTTCACCATACACCCGGTCAGCTGCAGCCTTTACCATGTCCTGGCCGCCGTTTTCAACGCATTGGAATCAGCCTTTATGGACCGCTTCCGTGCTCTGTTGCTGGCAATCGCTGGATAATTGTAGCGGTCGACGCTCTCACGCGATACGCAGAAACAGCTCCACTCCCTGCGGCTGGTGCTCGTGACGGCGCTTTCTTTATATTACACCATTTCATACTCCATTTTTGTACACCACGGGAACTGCTGAGCGACAGAGGCCGTGTGTTTTTGTCCAACGTCATGCAAGAGCTCCTCCGGTCATGCTGTATTGTTTATCGCACATATACTGCCTGCCACCCTCAAACCATTGGCGTCACGGAACATTTAATCACACGCTGCGTGACATGCTGTCGTTGTACATTGATTCTGGTCACTGCAATTGCGACGTTTTTATTCCCTTCGTGACTTATGCGTATGACACCGCTACGCTATCTACTACAGGCTTCTCACCATTTTTTCTTTTATATGGCCCTGAACCCTCCACACTTGACACAATTTTACTGTACCGCCCGGATGCCTTTGAATTCAAAGTCCAATTTCTGACGTCGCACAGCCCGCAGAAGAATGTCCTCAGCTGCCCCGATCATTCACGTCCGACAGTCAAGCCTTCCAGAAATGTCGCCGAAACGCCGATCAGCATGTGCAGAATTTTGCCGTTGGATCCCTCGTCTGGCTCCGAATACATTTCAACTATCCGGGCCTCACTGCCAAAATTGCTGTCAAGTACCACGGGCCATACCGCGTCATCTACGGCCGGTCTCCCGTATAACTGATGTCATTGTGCCGGTCAAGCCCTCTTCGGACAAGCGCCGTATTGGTCGCGACACGGTCCACGTCAGCCGCCTCAAGCCGCATCACGACCCTCTCATCCTTTCGTCTCCTTGAGTTGCCAGGATAGCTCCCCTTCGCCGCCGGGGTTATTGTAATGAAGAACAGGGAGAAAGCAGTAGTGGGGCGCTCTCATAGATGTAGGGCGTGATCGCAGATCACGACCTGTTGGCACCGATAACGTTGCTCTCTTGTGACTGTGATGGTTTTTCCCCTACCGCATGCTTCCAATAAATCCCCTTATCAACATCAACAACATTGCATGCTCGTCAGTTACGTACGATTAACGATAATAAAATCACGTGCGGCGCATACCCGCATTGGATGAGCGGGTATGAACCAGGGATATGCAGGAATTAGCAGGAACTCCTGAAAATCGCTTCCGAAATGCCAGTGTGGTACCAGCCCAGCGCAAAAGAGGGCGCCACCACCCCACAAGCGCTCAATTCTTCCTCACTTGTGCAAGAATAGCACAAGGATGACATAACTGAAACACCGTCGCATCATTGCTTCGCACTTCCCCAGGTTAAACGTCGGCAGAGCTGCATTAGCGCTGGATTTGAAATACAAAGCGCAGAACTTTAATACAGCGCTTAATGTAGCTCCAATCCTGCTCAGATCCTGTGCTTGAATAGTTCAAACCAACGGTGAGTTAACGTAAGGGAAACAACGGCACATCACTGCTTCGCACTTCCCGAGATTTCACGTTGGGGGAGCTGAATTAGCGCTGACTTGAACTACACAGGTTCAGAATTTGAACAGGATTGGAGCTACATTATGCGCAGGATTTGAGCAGGGTTTGAACTACACAAGTGCAAGATTTTTAACACGAAAATGTTTGATCCCGGGTTTCACGACTGATTTCCGGCAACGGTTGTAGCGGGCGATAGTCGCCATCTAGGAGCGGTGAAGCGAAGCACTGCACTGTGACACTGATGAGCGCCGACAGGGAGCGCTTCGGTAGTCACAGCACAGCGGAGGGTCCAACGCGGTGTAGCCATAGAATAAACAGCCAAGTATAGCCTCGTGCATAGTTGCATACAATATTATACAATAAAGAATCATACAATAAAATACATTATTAATATTGTCCGACGGCAGTATTCGAACAGAGGAACTCTGTAAGAAAACCCCAATGTTGAATACATTATGCCGCGGACGGACGCCTCGACACACGACATAAAATGCCCTTATGAATTTATCACGGGCAAGCCAGTGCATTGAGACGCTTGCCGTGTTTCGATTTGGGCACCTCGTCAAGCTGAACCGTTGTAATTAGTAGCGATTATGCGTGTTTGCAGCGTCTTCTGCACATCGAAAAGTATACATTGCTCGGAAATTTACGCCAATGAAGGCATACGAAGCGCAATAAGCAAAGTCACAAGAACGTCTAAACCACAAGCACATGTACTTCCCATCAATCCCACGGTAGCTGAACTATTGCAACGCGAGAGTATGTGGCCCCGTGTAGGCCGTTACCGCACGTGGTTTGGCCGTAATGGTGTTCTGTGGTTTGGCGTACGCGTTGGATTAGCCTATGGCGCCACGTCACCTACGGATTGCGGCTTCAACGTGCATCAGGAGTGCATCGCCTACTGCTTCGCTTGCGATGGCACCACCTATAAGAAAGCTGCTGCGCTATGCGGCGCAGAAAGGCAACGACGTCGCCGGGCGAATTTCGCTTTGCTCCGGCGAGACACAGTCAATTAAGGAGGTTTAAAAAAATTAATTTCTTGAGATGCGAAGCATCTTATGCTCGGGACTACGTCACTCCCTCCGCCGTGCGTTGTCCACTTCCGGTTCCGGAAGCCAGAAGCTGGCTTCCGCTTCCGGCGTTTTGCCCGAATGAGGTGCTTCGCCCACTCATCATCATTCACTTCGTCCTCTCATTCTCCTCCCGCAACGCCGCGATGAGTGCCACGGACAGCGCCAGCGTCAACGCCAGTGTCAGCGCCGTGGACAGCGCCGCGGAGAAGAGGGCTCGAGCCGCTGCCACGAAACGGCAGCGGCGACAGAGCGATCTGAAAACTAATGGGAACTTGAGTCCACCCCATGGCTGCTTCGCATACTACTCAGGGTTCCCCTACGGGAAGATGGTGTAACTTTTTTAAACTTCCTTGGAGACACTCCAGCGTGAAGCAGAACCCATTAGAGCGTTCGCGGCGCATGGTTCGTACTCTGCCCCTCGCATTATTGTCACTGATCGCGTCGCAGCTCGACTGGCTTCCCTAACCACTGCGGAGCCGGATCAGAATGTTCGCACCGTCGCCAAAGCCACTCGCCAGCAGCACGGCGCCCGCCGACAGGTCGCCGCGTGCCGAGAAAACCTGCAACGCGCTCGCCGACTCGCAAATTGTGCGCCTTTCGCTAGGGCGGACCGTGAGTTCATGAAGCAAACATGCAACAGCTGCTGTGGAGACACGTTTCACTTTCCTATGACTCCCATGAAATACGGATCAACCATAACCTTTACCTTTTTGTTTTTCCCCACCAATACTCTACACATCTCATGCTTGTCTCGACTGCTGACTGGTTAATACTTCTATCCACTTTAAATCACAGTGCTTTTGGAAGGCGTACATTACTTAAGGGTCTCGCTGGGTGGCTATCTTCGCATACCATTAGGATGTACTAAGTCGTCTCCGGATTTTTTCAGTGTGGCTGGTTGACAGCTTGTGTGCTCGCGCCTTTTTGTGCTTGCGGCGACCTGTTTGAGGAAGACGCTGCGTATGAAACATTCGGCGACAATAAACCAGAAACCGCACCTAGTTTGCCTGCGTTCGAATTCTGATAGCTTTAAGCCAATAATTTCCATACCATTCCGCGAGAGTGGGATCACGCGCGTCATACATTGCGTCGCTTGAAACCTGAAATCAAATTCACCAAGCTTTCTTTTTTTCTGATGTAGTGAACTCAGTTAAAAGGGAGAGAGAAGGAGAAAGACGTTTATTAAATTAAAAAAAAATGGATAGAAGGGAAGAAACGGATTTTTTGAAAGGAGCCCTTTATTTGCTATATCTGAGAAAAAAAAAAACACTGCATATCCACGAAGTGAATGATGATAAGAGGGCGAAGTACCGGGGGATCATTCGGGTAACCGTGAATCCCTTCCGCGTACATTGCCCACTCGAACATACAAATGAGTGACAACATATGTGTACAGTATATAGCATGTTGCTTTAGTGGTCGTATATGGTATTGAGGTGTTGACTTCGTTTTCCCTTCATTAAGATTACCTTGTGATCAGTGCAGTAGCACGGCGACGCCGGCAAGCGCACCCAGAGGCGGTGAGAGCGCGGGAAGCGGCGGCAAAACGCCGGAAGCGTTCTCTATATCTGAGGTAGGTGGCGCGAGCTTAGCGTACATATACTATATATATATATATATATATATATATATATATATATACATATATACTGTACATGTGTACAGTATATACAGCGCTTATATAGCCCTGGTGCACCGCAGTGCCCCTAGCGGACTCCATGCAAACCAGAGCTACGGACAACTACGAGGGGGGACAAGGCTCGGCCTTAAGGTGCTTCGCCCCTAAAAGTGATTTGTTGTGCAAGCAAATAAAAGTAGAAGTAGTTTAACGTATTCATGGCAAGCAGGAACCGGGGTTGGTTCTTCGTAAATAATGTAGCGTAGAGACAATTCGTGTGCAAGCGCTACTGTCAATGGAGCCAGATATTTCAAGCTGCTCCACAGTGGTCATCATACACATTCCGCCCAGCTTAGCCAGGTGTTGCACCTAAAATTTCATTTATATATAATAAAACTTAGCGCAGCCTTAATATGCACAAAACTATGACTAAGAATTTCGTAGGCGGCGTATGATTTTATTTGATTATCTTGAACGGAGTGATTGTAAGTGTTTGTTTTTATTTAAATGTTGTAAGCTATAAGGTTGTAAGTGTTTATTTGTGTTACAGGTTGAATATTTTTTAGTGACCGCGCTCAAAAGAATGCGTGGGGCGTAATTTCACGTTTTCCACGATTTAATAAAATACACCTCTGCGTCTTATTAGATTGTCTATTTCTTGATTCGTTTACTTTGGTTCTAACCGTTTTCTTGTCATCTTCACGTCACTTCAACCACACCGGCTGAGGTGACTAGCCTTCCAGATATCAGGGCTAACAGCTTTGGCTTTCGTCAAACTCGCTTTCTCCCTCTCGACACTACTCGCTTTAACGCGTAAAAGCTTGAAGACACATTCAAACAAACCAAAAAATGACACAGCACGAGGGACGTGAGGCTGCTTCCGAACAGGTTGCATTATTACCAAATCGTTTGCGCAAAGCACGCCGTAAGTGCAAAGCTTACATCTTTCGGTCAAGAATTGGGGTGATGTTCCATCGACGACCACTCTACGGTCTTCTTCAAACAAGTTGATCCGCATTCAATAAGGCAGCTATTTTGTATAGCGGGAGATTATATAAACGAGATTATAGGAACCACGCGAGGGGGGGGTCTCGACCACCATTTTAAGAGCCGTGCCATAAGGCACACATGGAGTGCTAAGAAGTCCGTTAATGGGCTTACTTCCGTGTAGGAAAGCCCGAACGACTCGGCCAATCACCACGACTTCGCGCGCTCTCTCGAAGACTTACGGCCTCGTTCAGATTATTGCGTCCTGGAAAGGGCGAGATGCAGAGGAAATGGCCGTGGAGGCAGTTAATCGCACAAGCACTTTGAAAAGCGAATAACTAGCGCAGATACAGAGGAAACGACAAGAGAAGTAAGTTTATCGCTCGAGGAACACAGCGCGTTAACACCAGCTTTACGAGTAACGAACATGCGCAGTTACGCGATCGCTTCTGGCACGTTCAAAATAGTGCCCGTGTAGGTGCCTCAAAAGCATCAGTGTGGACTATAGCGAGCAATGGGGCATAAAGGCAACCGGAGGAACTTGCATTGACAGCATGCGTCCATAGTCAGGTACAACTTTAGAAGGCAGCGGCATTTGCTCCTCAAAGGCGGATGCACACGAGCCTCCACCAATGGGCGCGCACTCGACTGACGTCATGAGCCGGACGTCAGTTTACCCCGTCGACGGAGAACATGGCAGCCCGCACTTCGAAATGGGCCGAGTCGCCTCACCGTGTCTATTATTTCTCTAGTCGCCGAGGCAATCGGCTGCCGCGCTTCGGTCATGTGTGCGGGGCCTCGCCTGCCTTCTGAAGTTTTACCCGGGTATAGACCTAAGCCCTTTATGCTTGCGGACAATTTTTACTGGCAGTGGAGGGAAAGTTACGGCGGTGGTGGAGAGCGTTTTTTTTTTTGTGTGTGTGTCTGCCCCAGCGTCGTTTGTATGTGCCAGTTGCGACAAAGACTTCCGGGGACTTCCGTTTCTCGAAATCTGCCTTTCCCTAGGTACTACAGTCCCGCGGAGGAGAACACGCTTTGCTCTGTTTGTCCCTATAGCTGAGATGCCTTACGCGACAGCGCTAAGCACTCCGGTATAAGTCTGTTCTCCATCCGTAAAATGATAGCAATTCAACGCTCGGGCTGAATTCATTATGAGAGGCGTAGGGAGAAACAGCGGCTCATCAGTGTGCTCCAAGAACGGATGAAGGACGAGACAAGAACCCTGGGTTCCTCAACATCGAAGATTAAAAACACAAAACGGAAAAATCCAAGCCAAGAACATCCAAAAATATGAAGGGGCTTCGGCACACGCTCGCTCTCAGAAATTTTTGCAAGGTGAGATACGCACTCCCGCCAGAAAATAAGTACGCGCGAGGCAACGAGGTCAGGCAGATATGGCATGAGGGCAATGTCTATACAGATGATGCCGTGAAAAGAAGTGTTCTCGCTGATTGCTAGGAACTGTTCAGGTGACGAGCGCCCAAAGAGGCAGGTTTCTACACGGAATGTCTTAACGTCCCGCCCACGCTGGATAGCCAAGTACGCAAAGCACTATCGCAAGGCATCGCCGTCGGTGAAACAGAAACAGCAACTGATGACCTAAATTCTGGAAAGTCCCCAGGGCCAGACCGGAGAATGGCGGCACTATATAAAGCCTGTAAACACAATCTTTCTATCATACTCGATGACGTTATCAGAGAATCTTTGGCCATGGGTTCCTCACCCCCCTCCTTTTCCCGGGTGCACAGCGTTTTCATACCGAAGAACAAGTACTTATCATAAGGGAGAGCTGTAAAGGACTATGGGCCAGTAACACTAGCTAACTTTGACTACGAAATCATCATGAAGGTTCTTGCTGCCAGGATGCAGTCTATATCGGAAATCGCTGGACCGCATTAAACATGCTGCATTAAGCACAGGACCATTTTCGCTGGAGTCTATATCGCACGTAGTATTCTGGAATGTGGCGATGCAGACTACAGGAAAGTGGCGATGCTCGAAATCAACCTATAGAACATACTTTTGACACGCTATGCCAAGCTTCATGTTGCCTTCTACCGGAGCTTACATATGGGGCAGAAACTAGGAGATTAACAAAGAAGCCCGAGAACAAGTTAAGGACCGCACAAAGAGTGATGAAACGAAAAATGTTACGCCTAACGTTAAGAGACAGGAAGAGAGTGGTGTAGATCGGAGAAGAAACGGGGATCGCCGATATTCTAGTTGACATTAAGTGGAAGAAATGAAGCTGAGCAGGCCATGTAATGCGTAGGATGGATAACCGGTGAACCGTTAGAGTTACAGAATGGATACCAAGAGAAGGGAAGCGCAGTCGAGGACGGCAGCTGCAGTGGACATAATTATAGCCTGACGATGATGATGGTGATGATGATGATGATGCCAAGCTATTCTCTCTTCAGTATTGGAGCACGTATGTGTGAGATACATCATTTTGAGGGGGTAAAATGGCCTACAACAATTGTACGACCAATCGAATTGTTAATCGGGAGCCACCGCAGAGAATTGCTGTTAACGCGTCCACACGACTAGAGTTTCCGCTGTCGCGTTTGTTTGCCTTGTATATCTACAACTCTTGTGTCTAACAGTTATTACTAGCAATAACAGTCTAGGCTTCTCTTTGGAAGACACCGAGGCTAAAACCCTGGCTTACGCGGACGCGTTTGCCAACATCTGCTCTGATAAAGATAGTGTTACGAATTTAATGGAAATTGTTAAAAAGGTTTTCCGATTTCACTATCAGCTGGCTGAGCCTAGACAAGTGGCAGGGCCTTTGGCACTGCGAATGGTCGTCACCGGTATCTGTGTGCGAAAAAGTCCACTGATCGACAACACCTAGTCTCTGCCTCGGAATCCCCCTCGACAAATATCGGGAGACGGCCGAATATTGCAGGGAAAGAACGCAGGAATTGAGCACTTAGACTCCGCTATCGTTCAGCCATGACGTGTCAGTGTTTGCACGTGCGACAATATATAATGTGTGCCTGTCGTCGGGATAATGGTACGTCCGGCAAGCGTTGTATTGTTCAATTAACCTTACAAAAATTGCTGTTTTGTCTGGCAATCTCAATGCGAACGAGCAAGTCGGGAAAACTTGTACCGAACTTAGGAGAGGAAGGCGCAAGTCGTTGGCGCAACTCGTTTCTCGTTTTCTTTTTCTTAGAGCCCAGTCTAGTTTATTCTTATGCACCTATTTCTGGAAACGATTTTCGTCAGCTCTACCAAATTTTGTTGTAACATCTAAACGCGGATTACGATAGGGTGGCAGTAGATTTCTGCGCCTCGTTATATATCCGTACAACTTTCTGATAACCCATTTTAGCTCACAGTAGCCCTCTGCTGTCACACGTGGGTGACTATCAAAACGTCTGAGGGAGTGTGCGTTTCCGAAACGACTGTAGTGGTCTATGTACGGTGGAGGCAGGAAGCACGATGTAATAAAGAGTGTTAGGAATATGCTTGTCCCCGGACGGGGGGGGTCAATGCATTTTTTTTCAGCTACATACTGGGACATTGCCTCTTGAATGGAGGACAAGGGATTGTTCTAGCCACGGGGCGTAGACTGCCACTCGTTCAGGACGCCCGCGTCAATCCCACATCTCTTCGTCGACTGCTAGGAGGCTTTCCTTTTCTGGGACGTGCTCGAGCGGACGCTCAATAAAGACCTACCGTTGAATCTATATGGGATTCGTTTCTCGGCATTTGGACCCGTTCACTCAAAATACCACCTTTTTATCGTGTTCAGCCTTAGCAGCCTCTGCCACAGCCGAATGGCTGTAAGGAACTGCGACATTCATGTGCATACTGTGCTTGCGTACTTTATTGAGAATGTGACTAAGTTGCACGCTGTGTACAAGAGCTTTAAGTTTGACAAAGAAATTTAATGTCTTTGGATGAGAGTGGTGGAAATGAAATATTTCTAAACGTCAATTTCTTTTACATTGTTAAACTGAGCACTAACGTGAATCGTTAGTGTAACGCAATATTGGTCTGACCTACGTAATGCGACTTTGTAGTGCGGACCCTTTTGTCTATACACGTCAAGAGGGTTCTCGAGGATGATGCCAATTTTAATTACTTAGCGCCAAATGGGAAAAAATTTTTCACATATGCCATCATGCCCGAATTGTTTGCAGCATATTTTACCAGGAGAGCTGCCACAAACAACAGTGATAGCACTAAGAAAGACGGATATTGTTTTTGCCGGATACCTGAATCATGCAAAAGGGCTTGCATGCGACGGCTCGCAATGCAAAGATGTGCGGTCCCATTACTCCTGCATTGCCATCGAGAAGGCACCAAAACCAAAACAATGGCACTGTGAACACTAATGCCACAGGCAATGAACAGTGAGTTAGCAAATGCGACGAAATAAAAACAAGGTCCATGTAGCTTATTGGCAACCGCAGCCCTTCTTTGCCAACTTACCCCAGTTTTCATGAATGGCCTGGTTAGAAATAGAGAAAAGAGGCAGTTTAATACTTCCAGGATCACGTGGGACAAACAAGTAGGGTGCAAGATTATTTGAGAACTAGCGACGTCTCTCATCGCATCTCATGGATTGAATGTCGATGTAGTATGTCACCCACCAATGGCTTCAATCATGGCAGCAGACTTTCTGGGCCGCTGCTCAGAAGCGCGACATGCTGTTTTTTTGCTCCTTAAACGACTAAATGCAATAAAGAATTGAACCCCATAATTCTATAATGTAAGTACCACAATGACAAAGTAAAGAGAATTCACCACTGGCACCACAAAGCAAAACGAAGTTGAATTGCACAGTACCTAATAACATCTTGGCATGTTTTCTTGAAGAAGTTAACACTTGACTTGCAGAAGCCCTGATGGTTAGTGCCCATATTTTCTTACATATTTGAGCCCTCACATTTCATGCAATATTTAGTCTGATAGGTGATATCACAGACTATGCCTACGTGATTGCGTCGGTATACTCTGAAATAGAGTTCCTGTAGGAAACCCGGAAAGATGTTCAGCGCAAATGGCAAGATCCCAAAGGGAAGCTGGGGAGCGCTTATCCCGTCTGTCTCTCCTTTGTTGACGTCATAAGAGTGAAAACGTGACAATTCGACTAGCAGTAACTTTTACCTGAATACAAACCAAATATGATAGGCAAACTTACACAAGAAGCTTATCTATTTTCAACCAAGAATGACCATGATGTTATAAAATGCCAAATATTCCCTTTAGATAAGGAAATTTTTCCGTGCCGGAAGCACATTTTTTCTTCGGTAACACACCCGACCCTAAAGTTACGTATTGGCAGTGAAAAATTGCAATTAAAAAAATGTCGCAGTTGCACCCGAAAGGCGGAGCATCAATTGCGATAGCAAATTAGTAGAGAGCTATACGGAGTAAGGATAGTAGTTTTATCAGCTGTATAAACTTGGACATGCAGTAGCACCAGCAACGCGCGGAACTGTTGTCGACGCCGTCGGCGTTTTGCCCGCGTTTGCCAAGAATGCGCGCCGCATTGATGACTGTTGCCAGTGCCTCTGGGCGTGGCTCGGAGGTTTTCGACAAGATCAAAATGGGATACTCGTAGAGCAGCGCCGGAAGTCTTTACCACATTCGCGCCTCGGACCGTTTTAATATAAATACGCATTAGGGGCCGCAGCTTAACGTGGCCTCCCTCCCCGTCCTCTCCCTCCCATCCCCCCACGGCCTTTCGCGCGACGGAAGAAGTCGCGTTTGCACTCTGCCGTGCGTTCGCTCCCTGTGAAAGCGCGCGTCCCTCGCGCGCTTTCTCTCGCACATACAGCATAAAGCGCGCGGCGACAATTTCACCGCCGTTGGACTCTATACGGAACCTCACGGCGACGCCGACGGCAAAATCCGCTTGGAGTGTCCAGAAAACTGTTATCGCAATAAAACACGGCTGAAAATTATGTGCTCTAGCACCTTGCTTTAGTGAATGTGCCACTCTAGCAAGGAGCAATACCGATCTTTTTTTTTTCTGATGTAGTGGAGTCAGCTAGAAGGGAAGAAGCCAATTTTTTTGAAACTAGTCATTTATTTGCTATATCTGAAAAAGTAATTTATTGTGCCATCAAATAGAAATACAAATCATTTAAGGTATTCATGGCAAGCAGAAACCGGGGTTCGTTCTTCGTAAATAATTTAGCGTAGTAATAGCGCAAACCTTGCTTGGAAGATACTTAAAAAAAACACCGCATATCCACGAAGTGAATGATGATGAGTGGTCGAAGCACCGGGGCATCATTCGGGTAAACCACAGCTACGGACGAGAGATAAAGAGAGCGCGGGTCGGGAACGAGAGGGAAAATTACACCATCTTCCCGTAGGGGAACCCTGAGTAGTATGCGAAGCAGCCATGGGGTCGACTCAAGGTAGCTTTATCAGCTGTATATACTTGGACATGCAACAGCACCAGCAACGCGCAGAACTGTGGTCGACGCCGTCCGCGTTTTGCCCGCGTTCGCACCGAACGCGCGCAAAGTGGAACTGGAACCGGAAGTGGAAGCGGAACCAGAACGCCATCTAGTGAACACTTCAAAAATCTACAGGTGGCTACGGACACACAACACCATCTATTGAGCAATTCATAAAGGTGGCTGCATACTACTACTACTACTACTACAGAGGAGCTTCGCCCATAAAAAGACGTTGCTTGCACTCTCACTGGAGCCAAATCTTTCGAACTGCTCCATAGCGGTCATAATACACATTCCGCCTAGCTGTCCAGGTGTCGCACCTAAAATTTCATTTATATATTAATAAAACTCAGCGCAAATGTAAAATGTAGAACACTACGACTAAGAACTTCGCAGGCGGCTTATATGCCTTTTATTTGATTATCTTGAACGGAGTCATTGGAAGTTGTTTTTATTAGAATGTTGTAAGCTATTAGTTGTAAGCATTTATTTGTGTTGCAGGTTGTTGTTTCTTTATAAGTGTAATTGCTTTAGCCATACTTCATATGTCTTTCTTTTTTCCTTTTCGGCCTCACAACCATTTTTTTAGGATATCACTTTCTTCACTTTACTCTGCGCACCGCCATATTCTCCAATGTTTTATTGCTTTGGAGTAATAATAGTAATGGTAATTTAGAGTTATGGTAGTAAGGGGAGTAACGGCAATTTTGAAAGCACGCCGCCGCCAATAACGGTGCTGCAACAAGATTCTAATCAGTTGCTAGGCTCGATATTTTATATACGAAAGGCGATGGACGTCACTCCCCACGTCGCAAGCTGCCGTCGCCTCAGCAGCTTGCGCAACAGTGATGTTTCCCGGGAAACGTGTGCGGGGAGCGCTACCTGCTTCCGCATTGCATGTAGGCGCAGGAGCGCCTTAACATTAATTATGTGGTTAGGATTCATGTCTTGAGCTTGTTCTTTTTTGAAGCGTATGCTGTTCTCCATGTTGTATGCGGTAATTCAAAAGAATGTATGCACTGATCGCTTCACTTTGCTGAGTGCTTGTAGCCTCTGCTTTATGGGAATATCAGCCATTGCAGATGATAATTTCTGTTAACGGACGCGGACACAAAAAATGATGATGATGATGATGATGATGATGATGATGATGATGATGATGATGATGATGTGGTGTTTTATGGCGCAAGGGCCAGTTATGGCCAAAGAGCGCCATGCCAGTGTTTGTGAGTGTGCAGTGGAGCGATGAATTCTGAGAAGTAGATGAAGCGTGGCTGTAAAGGGGCCTAAAAATAGTCGCTGTAAAGTGCGTAAAATATACATGCACTAAAATCATGGCAATGACTCATGAGGTGTACTATGAAATGAAGAATGCATTGAAAAAGAATGACACGATATTTAAAATATTTAAGATGCAGTAATTGGCAAGAAGCACTACTGCCTAAACAGAGCCCTTGAACCAGAAGGGCCTGGAGGCATGTGCTATAAAAAACTATCACAGCGGCATCCTCTGGAGAGACGATGCGCTACGGACTAGTTGGGCTAAGAACATGCAGGACCACATCCTTCAAAAATTTGACGACTGCTTTGCCATTAAAAAGCGGTTCTTCACCAAGAAACATAATGGGGTGAAGCGGGACATGATATTTGTACGCTTGTGGAAAATATTTCTTTCTTTCTGTTTCGGCTTCCCGGCACTCCACGAGGACATGGAGGACGGTCAGCCTCTCACCACATCTACCACAGGTTGGTGGTTCATCACCAGTAAGCAAAAAATTGTGGGTGCCATATGTATGTCCTATTCTGAGACGACAGAATAGGACATCAGTTCGTCGTGTTTTCGTTATGGGAGGCCAGAAACCTAACTCTGGTTTAATGAAGTGAAGCTTATTATTTATTTCAGCATTCCACAAGCGTTGCCAGTGGCTTCGCAGTTTCTTTCGCAGGAAAGGCTTCAAATCTGTTGCAGGAACAGCAGTTGTAGGGTTAATAGCCTGAGATGTAACAGATGTGGCCATTTGATCTGCTCGAACATTACCCTCAATGCCTCTATGACCCGGCACCCAGCATATAATTACATGCCGGTTTGATATACACGCTCTGCATAGGATGGAATAGAGCTCAGTTAGTACAGGATTTTTGTGTTTGCAGAGTGACAGACACAAAAAATTCCGACCACAGAGGGGCTAGCAGTTTCGCTGTAAAAAGGCGCAAAGTATGGCTTACAAAAAAAAAAAAAAACGCTTAACATTGCACTCGGCCGCGCAATGCTTGACAAAGCGAAGCTGGGTGATCGTAGCCCAGGAATTTCCGGAAGTGCGCGCCAACTGTTCATCTTACTACTCATGATGATGATAATTTCTTTTCGCACGTCTCGGACTTACGGCCGTCACTGCGAGTTGCATAGCGCAGCTTGCAAGACTGACACCGCGCTCCAATGCCGACAACGCGTTCCAGTAGACCGGCTCCGTGAATGTCTCTCTCTCTCTATCGCTCTCACTTTCTTTATCTCTCTCCCGAGCGTAGTGCACGAAACCTCTTCTTCACCTCACAGAGCACGAGCGTGAGAACGCGCCAGCTGTGGACGAAGACGACGACGCTCGAACGCAATCATATGGTTCGCATAAATGCACCTTCTGCAAGCGTGGCTGTATAGCCTAGTGGTTACCACGCTTGCCTTGGGACCATGGGTACGCGGGTTCAAATCCCGCCTCGGCAAGACAGTTCAGTCTGTTTTATTGCTTGAAAGTATCTTGATACGAACCCCAAATTACGGCTGGCTTAAACAGCTTCGCTGTTAGAAATTGAGCCAGTTCCACGCTTGTGAAATCTGATGAAGCAGCGAAGCTCTTCAAGCGTAGTATACCTCAGAAATTTCGCCCCTTAATTGGTATCTTGAGTTGTTCGGAGAGTAATTTCATTGAGATCGACTGCACTATATGAGTTTCTTGGAAGGCAGCTCGAGGCTCTTGATATGGCCCTGCTTTCACTAAGCTGCGACTTCGCCACAGCACGAAAGTGGGACGATATGAAACTGAGGGCTGTTTTTCGTTCCTGTAGTGGTCGCCACATATCAGCTAAACATTGGTGCCCTCTGGGCATGACGAAGGTGGCACGTGAAAAATTAAACACTTGGCGTTTGGTTCTGAAAGAGTGTGGCTGTCGTCTCGGATGCTCCGCTCCGTCGTGGCCTGCCAGCACAGCCTGACAGGAACGCCACGCGACAGTTTCCAAGCGAGCGATGACTCGCACACCGGAAGAGTGTTGTACCACAGTACACACGTCTATTTAAGCGCGAAGCACTTTAGGTACCCGGGCTGTCGGTGTCTATCTAATGTTATGTCATGTCGTCGTGGTCACGCAGAAAGTCGATGACCATGAGCAACCGTCGTGCATATGGAAGCTGCACTACGCTGCACACGCTAGCACAACGCGAAAGACGAAGCACGTAACTGACACACTAATACAACGCGCAAGACAAAGCACGTAACTGAATTGTCACCGAGTCAAATCAGCGCGTACAGCGCGTCGTAATTGCAGCCTCCGCGATCAACTTCAGAAACATTTTCAGAGCTAATTGCGGAGGCCACGCTCCGCTGTGCTGAGTACGGTGAACGCCACCTAGGTGGCGTGGTAGTGCTTCTTGATGCCAGCGTCCCTTCGAATGCTGGCATCGAGGCGTCATAGTTGCTGAGACCACCGAAGCGTTCACTGTCGGTGCGCGTTAGTGTCATAATGCAGTACTTCTCTTTTCTGCTCGTAGGCGGCGGCACCGCCCCGAGCAAGAGCGCGGGTACACGGAGGAGTGTTAGATATATAAGGCGCGTCTGTGTAGCTCTCTGCAAATGCGTTTGTGGCGCAATGGGTTAAACAAGCTCCGCCGAAAACTCGCGTCTCCTTCACTTGGTATGCACCAAATTTGATATGGAAGGGTACGAATGTATGACTAACATGACTGATAGGTCATGACATTGTAATGAAGAAGAACAGGGAGCCAGCAGTAGTGGGGCGCTCTCATAGACGTAGGGCGTGAGCGCTGATCACGAGCTGTTTGGCCAATCCCCCTCGTGGGTACGAGCCATGTTTTGAGGCAACAACGAACTGTTGGCGCCGAGACCGCTGCTCTCTCGTAACTGTGCTGGTTTTTCGCCTGCCGCTTGCCGTCAGTAAATCCCCTTATAAAAGTGGTGAAGGCGCTGGGTACCCTCTTGAAATCTGGAACTCCGAAGCCGGACGTTGCCCACCGCCACTCCGACAATACCTGATGATGCCACTCCACCCAGCAAGGTGCGGCCCAATCTCCATCGGTCATCGTGTCAAGCATGCTGCGCTAGCGCGATCCCGCTTTCTTTAGCAGCACCGATGACCATGACGAAGAATATTCTTCTTCTTTCTGGGGTTTTACGTGCCAAAACCAGTTCTGATTATGAGGCACGCCGTAGTGGAGGGCTCCGGATTAATTTTGACCACCTGGGGTTGCAACGCCTTAGCTGACTAAGCCACCGCGGCGGGTATGACGAAGAAGATTGGCTATCATCATTTGAAAGGGTGAGCGCGCACAACAAGTGGGACGACGCTACGAAACTACACAACGCCTATACCTAACAGATGTCGCAAACCCCTGCTACGCCATTATGACCCTGCTGGGCCAACTAAAATACATACAGATGCAAGTTGCATTGGTCTTGGTGCAGTTCTCGCGCAACACAAGCCCTTCTTCCCTGTGTAGGTTGTGGCCTATGCAAGCCGCGCCCTCACCAAGGCGGAAGCGAATTATTCGGTCACCGAAAAGAATGCCTCGCGATTGTATGGGCATTAGGAAAATTTCGCTTTACTTGTACGGGAGGCCTTTCGACGTTGTAACTGACCATGATGCACTCTGCTGGCTGGCTTTCCTCAAGGATCCCTCTGGTCGTCTCGGTCAATGGCTCTTCGTATTCAAGAATTCGACATTCGCGTCGTTTACTGATCCGGGCGCAAGCATTCTGACGCGTATGCGCTCCCTCGATCACCCGTGAAATTCGAACCAGGGCCCCCTTCTGCGGTCGACTTTTCCCTGTATGCTCTCACCATCACCGACATGCCTTCGGAACATTGCAAGGACCCATGGATCGCATCCCTCTTGAAAGTTCTCTTTGCGTCTTCGCCAGCTACTTAACCCCGTGCCCTTCGTCGCCAAGCCATGCACTTTGCAATACGCGATGTACATTTATACCACCGTAACTACCAGGAGGACGGACGTAAGTGGCTGCTGGTCAAACCCAAGCACTTGCGAGCCGATGTGTGCGCATACTTTCATGCTGATCCGCAACATGCCCACGCTGGCGGGCTGAAAACGTATCAGCGGCTCCGCCAATGCTACTACTTGCGTGGGATGTATAATTTGTCCGTAAATATATACGGTGGTGTTCCGCCTCTCAACAAAGGAAAATGTTTCACCATGCACCCGGTCAGCTGCAGTCCTTTACCATGTCCTGCCCGCCATTTTGAACGCATTCGAATCAACTTTATGGACCGCTTCCGTGCTCTGTTGCTGGCAATCGCTGGATAATTGTAGCGGTCGACGCTCTCACGCGATACGCAGAAACAGCTCCACTCCCTGCGGCTGGTGCTCGTGACGTCGCTTTCTTTATATTACACCATTTCATACTCCATTTTTGTACACCACGGGGACTGCTGAGCGACAGAGGCCGTGTGTTTTTGTCCAACGTCATGCAAGAGCTCCTCCGCTCGTGCTGTATTGTTTATCGCACATATACTGCCTGCCACCTCAAACCATTGGCGTCACGGAAAATTTAATCACACGCTCCGTGACATGCTGTCGTTGTACCTTGATTCTGGTCACTGCAATTGTGACGTTTTTATTCCCTTCGTGACTTATGCGCATAACACCGCTACACGGTCTACGACAGGCTTTTGACCATTTTTTCTTTTATATGGCCGTGAACCCTCCTCCACACTTGACACAATTTTACTCTCCCGCCCGGACGCTTCTGAATTCAAAGTCCAATTTCTGACGTCGCACAGCCTGCAGAAGAATGTCCTCAGCTGCCCCGATCGTTCACGTCCGACAGTCAAGCCTTCCAGAAATATCGCCGCGACACCGATCAGCATGTGCAGAATTTGGCCGTTGGATCCCTCGTCTGGCTTCGAATACATTTCAACTATCCGGGCCTCACTGCCAAAATTGCTGTCAAGTACCACGGGCCATACCGCGTCATCGACGGCCGGTCTCCCGTATAACTGATGTCATTGTGCCGGTCAAGCCCTCTTCGGACAAGCGCCGTATTGGCCGCGACACGGTCCACGTCAGCCGCCTCAAGCCGCATCACGACCCTCTCATCCTTTCGTCTCCTTGAGTTGCCAGGATAGCTCCCCTTCGCCGCCGGGGTTATTGTAATGAAGAACAGGGAGCAAGCAGTAGTGGGGCGCTCTCATAGATGTAGGGCGTGAGCGCCGATCACGACCTGTTGGCGCCGATAACGTTGCTCTCTGTGACTGTGATGGTTTTTCCCCAACCGCTTGCTTACTAAAAATCCCCTTATCAACATCAACAACATTGCATGCTCGGCAGTTACGTCACGATTAACGATAATAAAATCACGTGCGGCGCATACCCGCATTGGATGAGCGGGTATGAACCAGGGATATGCAGGAATTAGCAGGAACTCCTGAAAATCGCTTCCGAAATGCCAGTGTGGTACCAGCCCAGCGCAAAAGAGGGCGCCACCACCCCACAAGCGCTCAATTCTTCCTCACTTGTGCAAGAATAGCACAAGGATGACATAACTGAGACACCGTCGCATCATTGCTTCGCACTTCCCCAGGTTACACGTTGGTGGAGCTGCATTAGCGCTGGATTTGGAATACAAAGCGCAGAACTTTAATACAGCGCTTAATGTAGCTCCAATCCTGCTCAGATCCTGTGCTTGAATAGTTCAAACCAACGGTGAGTTAACGTAAGGGAAGCAACGGCACATCACCTGCTTCGCACTTCCCCAGATTTCACGTTGGGGGAGCTGAATTAGCGCTGACTTGAACTACACAGGTTCAGAATTTGAACAGGATTGGAGCTACATTATGCGCAGGATTTGAGCAGGGTTTGAACTACACAAGTGCAAGATTTTTAACACGAAAATGTTTGATCCCGGGTTTCACGACTGATTTCCGGCAACGGTTGTAACGGGTGATAGTCGCCATCTAGGAGCGGTGAAGCGAAGCACTGCACTGTGACACTAATGAGCGCCGACAGGGAGAGCTTCGGTAGTCACAGCACTGCGGAGGGTCCAACGCGGTGTAGCCATAGAATAAACAGCCAAGTATAGCCTCGTGCATAGTTCCATACAATATTATACAATAAAGAATCATACAATAGAATACATTATTAATATTGTCCGACGGCAGTATTCGAACACAGGAACTCTGTAAGAGAACCCCGATGTTGAATACATTATGCCGCGGACGGACGCCTCGACACGCGACATAAAATGCCCTTATGAATTTATCACCGGCAAGCCAGTGCATTGAGACGCTTGGCGTGTTTCGATTTGGCCACCTCGCCAAGCTGAACCGTTCTAATTAGTAGCGATTGTGCGTGTTTGCAGCGTCTTCTGCACATCGAAAAGTATACATTGCTCGGAAATTTACGCCAATGAAGGCATACGAAGCGCAATAAGCAAAGTCACAAGAACGTCTGAATCCACAAGCACGAAGATCAGACAATTCCATGTATTTCCCATCAATCCCACGGTAGCTGAACTATTGCAACGCGAGAGTATGTGGCCCCGTGTAGGCCGTTACCGCACGTGGTTTGGCCGTAATGGTGTTCTGTGGTTTGGCGTTCGCGTTGGATTAGCCTATGGCGCCACGTCACCTACGGATTGCGGCTTCAACGTGCATCAGCAGTGCATCGCCTACTGCTTCGCTTGCGATGGCACCAACTATAAGAAAGCTGCTGGGCTATGCGGCGCAGAAAGGCAACGACGTCGCCGGGCGAATTTCGCTTTGCTCCGGCGAGACACACTCAATTAAGGAGGTTTAAAAAATTAATTTCTTTAGATGCGAAGCATCTTATGCTCGGGGCTACGTCACTCCCTCCCTCCCTCCCTACATCCCTCCGCCGTGCGGTGTCCACTTCCGGTTCCGGAAGCCAGAAGCTGGCTTCCGCTTCCGGCGTTTTGCCCTAATGAGGTGCTTCGCCCACTCATCATCATTCACTTCGTCCTCTCATTCTCCTCCCGCAACGCCGCGATGAGTGCCACGGACAGCGTCAGCGTCAACGCCAGTGTCAGCGCCGTGGACAGCGCCGCGGAGAAGAGGGCTCGAGCCGCTGCCACGAAACAGGCAGCGGCGACAGGCCGATCTGAAAACTAATGGGAACTTGAGTCCGACCCCATGGCTGCTTCGCATACTACTCAGGGTTCCCCTACGGGAAGATGGTGTAACTTTTTTAAACCTCCTTGGAGACACTCCAGCGTGAAGCAGAACGCATTAGAGCGTTCGCGGCGCACGGTGCGTACTCTGCCCCTCGCATTATTGTCGCTGATCGCGTCGCAGCTCGACTGGCTCCCCTAACCACTGCGGAGCCGGATCAGAATGTTTGCACCTTCGCCAAAGCCACTCGCCAGCAGCACGGCGCCCGCCGACAGGTCGCCGCGTGCCGAGAAAACCTGCAACACGCTCGCCGACTCGCAAATTGTGCGCCTTTCGCTAGGGCGGACCGTGAGTTCATGAAGCAAACATGCAACAGCTCCTGTGGAGACACGTTTCACTTTCCTATGATTCCCATCAAAGACGGATCAACCATAACCTTTTCCTTTTTGTTTTTCCCCACCAATACTCTACACATCTCATGCTTGTCTCGACTGCTGACTGGTTAATACTTCTATCCACTTTAAATCACAGCACTTTTGGAAGGCGTACATTACTTAAGGGTCTCGCTGGGTGGCTACCTTCGCATACCATTAGAATGTACTAAGTCGTCTCCGGATTTTTTCAGTGTGGCTTGTGTTGACAGCTTGTGTGCTCGCGCCTTTTTGTGCTTGCGGCGACCTGTTTGAGGAAGACGCTGCGTATGAAACATTCAGCGACAATAAACCAGAAACCGCACCTAGTTTGCCTGCGTTCGAATTGTGATAGCTTTAAGCCAATAATTGCCATAACATTCTGCGAGAGTGGGATCACGCGCGTCATACATTGCGTCGCTTGAAACCTGAAATCAAATTCACCAAGCCTTCTTTTTTTCTGATGTAGTGAAGTGAGCTAAAAGGGAGAGAGAAGGAGAAAGACGTTTATTAAACTAAAAAAATTTGCTAGTAGGGAAGAGACGGATTTTTTGAAAGGAGCCCTTTATTTGCTATATCTGAGAAACAAAAAACACCGCATATCCACGAAGTGAATGATGATAAGAGGGCGAAGTACCGGGGGATCATTCGGGTAACCGTGAATCCCTTCTCCGTACATTGCCCACTCGAACATACAAATGAGTGACAACACATGTGTACAGTATATAGCATGTTGCTTTAGTGGTCGTATATGGTATTGAGGTGTTGACTTCGTTCTCCCTTCATTAAGACTGCCTTGTGATCAGTGCAGTAGCACGGCGACACCGGCAAGCGAACCCAGAGGCAGTGAGAGCGCGGGAAGCGGCGGCAAAACGCCGGAAGCGTTCTCTATATCTGAGGTAGGTGGCGCGAGCTTCGCGTACTATACTATATATATATATATATATATATATATATATATATATATATATATATATATATATACTGTACATGTGTACAGTATATACAGCGCTTATATAGCCCTGGTGCACCGCAGCGCCCCTAGCGGACTCCATGCAAACCAGAGCTACGGACAACTACGAGGGGGGACAAGGCTCGGCCTTAAGGTGCTTCGCCCCTAAAAGTGATTTGTTGTGCAAGCAAATAAAAGTACAAGTAATTTAACGTATTCATGGCAAGCAGGAACCGGGGTTGGTTCTTCGTAAATAATGTAGCGTAGAGACAATTCGTGTGCAAGCGCCACTGTCAATGGAGCCAGATATTTCAAGCTGCTCCACAGTGGTCATCATACACATTCCGCCCAGCTTAGCCAGGTGTTGCACCTAAAATTTCATTTATATATAATAAAACTTAGCGCAACCTTAATATGTACAAAACTATGACTAAGAATTTCGTAGGCGGCGTATGATTTTATTTGATTATCTTGAACGGAGTGATTCTAAGTGTTTGTTTTTATTTAAATGTTGTAAGCTATAAGGTTGTAAGTGTTTATTTGTGTTACAGGTTGAATATTTTTTAGTGACCGCGGTCAAAAGAATGCGTGGGACGTAATTTCACGTTTTCCACAATTTAATAAAATACACCTCTGCGTCTTATTAGATTGTATATTTCTTGATTAGTTTACTTTGGTTCTAACCGTTTTCTTGTCATCTTCACGTCACTTCAACCACACCGTCTGAGGTGGCTAGCCTTCCAGATATCAGGGCTGACAGCTTTAGCTTTCGTCAAACTCGCTCTCTCCCTCTCGACACCACTCGCTTTAACGCGTAAAAGCTTGAAGACGCATTCAAACAAACCAAAAAATGACACAGCACGAGGGACGCGAGGCTGCTTCCGAACAGGTTGCATTAATACCAAATCGTTTGCGCAAAGCACGGCGTAAGTGCAAAGCTTAGATCTTTAGGTCAAGAATTGGGGTGATGTTCCATCGACGACCACTCTACGGTCTTCTTCAAACAAGTTGATCCGCATTCAATAAGGCAGCTATATTGTATAGCGGGAGATTATATAAACGAGATTATAGGAACCACGCGAGGGGGGGTCTCGACCACCATTTTAAGAGCCGTGCCATAAGGCACACATGGAGTGCTAAGAAGTCCGTTAATGGGCTTAATTCCGTGTAGGAAAGCCCGAACGACTCGGCCAATCACCACGACTTCGCGCGCTCTCTCGAAGACTTACGGCCTCGTTCAGATTATTGCGTCCTGGAAAGGGCGAGATGCAGAGTAAATGGCCGTGGTGGCAGTTAATCGCACAAGCACTTTGAAAAGCGAATAACTAGCGCAGATGCAGAGGAAACGACAAGAAAAGTAAGTTTATCGCTCGAGGAACACAGCGCGTTAACACCAGCTTTACGAGTAACGAACATGCGCAGTTACGCGATCGCTTCTGGCAGGTTCAAAATAGTGCATGTTTAGGTGCCTCAAAAGCATCAGTGTGGACTATAGCGAGCAATGGGGCATAAAGGCCACCGGAGTAACTTGCATTGACAGCATGCGTCCATAGTCAGGTACAACTTTAGAAGGCAGCGGCATTTGCTCCTCAAAGGCGGATGCACACGAGCCTCCATCCAATGGGCGCGCACTCGACTGACGTCATGAGCCGGACGTCAGTTCACCCCGCCGACGGAGAACATGGCAGCCCGCACTTCGAACGGGCCGAGTCGCCTCAGCGCGACTATTTCTCTAGTCGCCGAGGGAATCGGCTGCCGCGCTTCGGTCATGTGTGCGGGGCCTCTCCTGCCTTCTTAAGTTTTACCCGGCTATAGACCTGAGCCCTTTATGCTTGCGGACAATTTTTACTGGCAGTGGAGGGAAAGTTACGGCGGTGGTGGAGAGCGTTTTTTTTTTTTTTTGTATCTGCCCCAGCGTCGTTTGTATGTGCCAGTTGCGACAAAGACATTCGGGGACTTCCGTTTCTCGAAATCTGCCTTTCCCTAGGTACTACAGTCCCGCCGAGGAGAACACGCTTTGCTCTGTTTGTTCCTATAGCTGAAATGCCTTACGCGACAGCGCTTAAGTCATCACCACCACCATCATCATCATCAGCCTATATTTTATGTGCACTGCAGGACGAAGGCCTCTCCCTGCGATCTCCAATTACCCCTGTCTTGCGCTAGCGTATTCCAACTTGCGCCTGCAAATGTCCTAACTTCATCATCCCATCTGGTCTTCTGCCGACCTCGACTGCGCTTCCCTTCTCTTGGAATCCATTCTGTAACCCTAATGGTCCACCGGTTATCCATCCTACGCATTACATGGTCTGCCCAGCTCCATTTCTTCCGCTTAATGTCAACTAGAATATCGGCTATCCCCGTTTGTTCTCTGAGCCACACCGCTCTCTTCCTGTCTCTTAACGTTAGTCCTAAGATTTTTCGTTCCATCGCTCTTTGTGCGGTCCTTAACTTGTTCTCGAGCTAAGTACTCCGGTATAAGTCTGTTCTCCATCCGTAAAATGGCAGCAATTCAACGCTCGGGCTGAATTCATTATGAAAGGCGTAGGGAGAAACAGAGGCTCATAAGTTTGCTCCAAGAACTCATCAAGGACGAGACAAGAACCCCGGGTTCCTCAACATCGAAGATTAGGAACACAAAAGGGAAAAATCGAAGCCATGAACATCCAAAAATATGAAGGGGCTTCGGCACGCGCTCGCTCTGAGAAATTTTGCAAGGTGAGATACGAACTCGCGCCAGAAAATAAGTACGCGCGAGGCAACGAGGTCAGGCAGATATGGCATGAGGGCAATATCTATACAGATGATGCCGTGAAAAGAAGTGTTCTCGCTGATTGCTAGGAACTGTTCAGGTGACGAGCACCCAAAGAGGCAGGTTTCTACACGGAATGTCTTAACGTCCCGCCCACGCTGGATAGCCAAGTACGCAAAGCACTATCGCAAGGCATCGCCGTCGGTGAAACAGAAACAGCAACTGATGACCTAAATTCTGGAAAGTCCCCAGGGCCAGACCGGATAATGGCGGCACTATATAAAGCCTGTAAACACAATCTTTCTATCATACTCGATGACGTTATCACAGAATCTTTGGCCATGGGTTCCTCACCCCCCTCCTTTTCCCGGGTGCACAGCGTTTTCATACCGAAGAACAAGTACTTATCATAAGGGAGAGCTGTAAAGGACTATGGGCCAGTAACACTAGCTAACTTTGACTACGAAATCATCATGAAGGTTCTTGCTGCCAGGATGCAGTCTATATCGGAAATCGCTGGACCGCATTAAACATGCTGCATTAAGCGCAGGACCATTTTCGCTGGAGTCTATATCGCACGTAGTATTCTGGAATGTCGCGATGCAGACTACAGGAAAGTGGCGATGCTCGAAATCAACCTATAGAACATACTTTTGACACGCTATGCCAAGCTTCATGTTGCCTTCTACCGGAGCTTACATATGGGGCAGAAACTAGGAGATTAACAAAGAAGCCCGAGAACAAGTTAAGGACCGCACAAAGAGTGATGAAACGAAAAATGTTACGCCTAACGTTAAGAGACAGGAAGAGAGTGGTGTGGATCGGAGAAGAAACGGGGATCGCCGATATTCTAGTTGACATTAAGTGGAAGAAATGAAGCTGAGCAGGCCATGTAATGCGTAGGATGGATAACCGGTGGACCGTTAGAATTACAGAATGGATACCAAGAGAAGGGAAGCGCAGTCGAGGATGGCAGCTGCAGTGGACATAATTATAGCCTGACGATGATGATGGTGATGATGATGATGATGATGCCAAGCTATTCTCTCTTCAGTATTGGAGCACGTATGTGTGAGATACATCATTTCGAGGGGGGTAAAATGGCCTACAACAATTGTACGACCAATCGAATTGTTAATCGGGAGCCACCGCAGAGAATTGCTGTTAACGCGTCCACACGACAAGGGTTTCCGCTGTCGCGTTTGTTGTTTGCGTTGTATATCTACAACTCTTGTGTCTAACAGTTATTACTAGCAATAACAGTCTAGGCTTCTCTTTGGAAGACACCGAAGCTAAAACACTGGCTTACGCGGAGGCGTTTGCCATCATCTGCTCCGATAAAGATAGTGTTACGAATTTAATGGAATTGTTGGAAGGTTTTGCGATTTCAATATCAGCTGGCTGAGCCTAGACAAGTGGCAGGGCCTTTGGCACTGCGAATGGTCGTCACCGGTATCTGTGTGCGAAAACGTCCACTGATCGACAACACCTAGTCTCTGCCTCGGAATCCCCCTCGACAAATATCGGGAGACGGCCGAATATTGGAGGGAAAGAACGCAGGAATTGAGCACTTAGACTCCGCTATCGTTCAGCCATGACGTGTCAGTGTTTGCACGTGCGACAATATATAATGTGTGCCTGTCGTCGGGATAATGGTATGCCCGGCAAGCGTTGTATTCTTCAATTAACCTTACAAAAATTGCTGTTTTGTCTGGCAATCTCAATGGGAACGAGCAAGTCGGGAAAACTTGTACCGAACTTAGGAGAGGAAGGCCCAAGTCGTTGGCGCAAGTCGTTTCGCGTTTTCTTTTTCTTAGAGCCCAGTCTCATCTATTCTTACGCACCTATTTCTAGAAACGATTTTCGTCAGCTCTACCAAATTTTGTTGTAACATCTAAACACGGATTACGATAAGGTGTCAGTAGATTTCTGCGCCTCGTTAAATATCCGTACAACTTTCTGACAACCCGTTTTAGCTTACAGCACCCCTCTGCTGTCACACGTAAGCGACTACCGAAACATCTGAGGGACTGTGTGTTTCCGAAATGATTGTAGAGGTCCTTGTACGGTGGAGGCAGGAATCACGATGTAATGAAGAGTGTTAGGAACATGCTTGTCCCAGGACGGAGGGGGGGGGGGGGGGGCAGTCAAAGCATTTGCCTTTCAGCTTTCTTTTTTTTTTTTGTCAGTGGGACATTGCCTGTGCACCCTTGAATCGAGGACAAAGGATTGTTCGAGCCACGGCCCGGGGCATAGATTGCCACTCGTGCAGGACGCCCACGTCAATCCCACATGTCTTCGTCGACTGCTAGGAGGCTTTCCTTTTCTGGGACGTGCTGGAGCGGACGCTCAATAAAGATATACCGTTGAATCTATATGGGATCAGTTTCTCGGCATTTGGACCCGATGACTTAAATTACGACCTTTTCTTCCTGTTCAGCCTTCACAGCATCTGGCGCAGCCGAATTGTTGTAAGGAACTGCGACAACTATGTGCATCCTGTGCGTGCATACTTTATTGAGAATATGACTAAGTTGCACGCTGTGTACAAGAACATTCAGTTTGACAGAGAAATTTAATGTCTTTGGATGGGACTGGTGGAAATGAAACATTTCTAAATGTCAATTTCTTATAGATTATTAACCTGAGCACTAACGTGAATCGTTAGTGTTACGCAATATTGGTCTGACCTGTGTAATTCGACTTTGTAGTGCGGACCCTATTGTCTATACACGCCAAGAGGTTTCTCAATGATGATGCCAATTTTAATTATTTAGCGCCAAATTGGAAAAAAAGTTCTTCACATATGCCATCAGGCCCGAATTGTTTTCGGCATATATTACGAGGAGGGCTGCCACAAACAGCAGTGAAAGCATAAACAAAGACGGATATTGTTTTTGCCGGGTGCCTGAATCATGAAAAAGGGCTTGCATGTGACGGCTCGCAATGCAAAGATGTGCGGTCCCATTGCTCCTGCATTGGCATCGAGAAGGCACCAAAAGCAACACAATGGCACTGTGAACACTTTTGCCACAAGCAATGAACAGCGAGTTAGCAAATGTGACGAAATAAAAACACGGTCCATGTAGCTGATTGGCAACCATAGCTCTTATTTGCCAACTTACTCTAGTTTTCATGAATGACCAGGTTAGAAATAGACAAACAGAGGCAGTGGAAAACATCGAGGAGCACGTGGAACAGACAAAGTAGGGTGCAAGATTATATGAGAAGTAACGCCGTCTCTCATCGCATCTGATGGAGCGAATGTCGATGTAGTATGTCACCCACCACTGGCTTCAATCATGGCAGCAGACTTTCTGGAACCCTGTTCAAAAACGCGACAGGCTGTTTTATGTCCTCCTTAAACGACTAAATGTAATAAAGAAGAGAAGCGAACTCCCATAATTTTAGATTGTCAGTACCACGATGACAAGATACAGAGAATGCGTCACTAGCACTACGCAGCAAAAGAAAATTTAATTGCACAGTACCTAGAGACATCTCGGCATGTTTTCGTGAGGTAGTTAACACTTGACTTGCACAACCCCAGATGGTTCTGGCCTTAATTTACTTCCATATCTGACGTTTTATGCAATATTTAGTCTGATGGCACAGCATAGTCTTCCAGTGGATTCCTGCTCACTGTGGCATCATCGGCAACGACATTGCTGACAGGGCTGCCCGATCTGCCCACGAAGACACCCAGACGCGTACAATACCTTTGGCGAGGACGGACACTGCCAGGGAACTTCGTCTGCTTGCACGCAAAACGTCACAAGCTTTATGGAGTTCAAGTGCCTTCAATTGCCGATTATATAAGTTGGACCCCTTGCTACGGCTACAAGTGCCATCTACCCTTTCCCGCGGCGAAGCGACCTTGCTGTGCCGCTTGTGGCTGGGAGTGGCGTTCACGAACGCTTACTCACATCGTATGGGAATGGCCGAGAGCCCGATGTGCGACGCCTGTATGTGCGAGGAAACCATCGAGCACCTACTGTGTACCTGTCCTCGCTACGACGTACAACGCCTCTCTCTCAGGACAACTTTAAACCGGCTGGACTCGAGACGGTTCTCTGAGTCAAAGATACTCGGACCGTGGCTACACCCGTCACTGGCACAAAAAGCGTTGCGTGCATTAGTACAGTATTTGAAGTGCACCGGTTTAAGAGACCGCCTATAGTGTCCCTGTACATCGTCCCACGTGTACTCAGTGCTCATTCTCTCCCTCTTTTTCTCTTTCTATCTCCCCTTTCCCTTACCCCTAGTGCAGGGTAGCAAACCGGATGTTCTTCTGGTTGACCTCCCTGCCTTTCCTCTCTTTGCTCTCTCTCTCTCTCTAGTCTGAGAGGTAATATCACAGGTTATTCCTACGTGATTGCGACGGTATATTCTCAAATAGAAGTACCTGTAGGAAAGCTGGGAAGATGTTTCACGCAAATGGCAAGATCCTCAAGGGAAGATGGGGAGCGCTCATCCCGTCTATCTCCCCATTGTTAACATTTGTTGCACTAATCTTACGAGTGAAAAACGTGACATTCCGCCAAGCAGGAACTTTTACCTCAATACAGACCAAATATGATAGGCAAACTCACAGAAGAAATTTATCGAGAATCAACCAAGAATTACCATGATGTTACATAATGTCAAACATTCCCCTTAGGTAGGGCACGTTTTCAATCCAAGAAGCACATGTTGTTTTTTTTTCATTACCACATCCGACTATGAAGTTACGTGTAGCGAGTAAAAAAATTGCAAAAAAAATGCAACTGCAAATTAGGTGCTGTAGTATCTTGCTTTAGTTAAGGTGCAGCTCCAGCAAGTACCAACACTGATCTATTTTTTGTGTGGTGTCGGGAAGTCATTCAAAGTAAAGAAACGTATTTTTATTGCGATAGCAATTATATGGACACTCAAAAGCAGATTTCTGCCGTCGGCGTCGCCGTCGCCGTCGCCGTGAGGTTCCACATGACGTCAATGGAGATGAAATCGTCGCCGCGGGCCGAACGCTGTATGTGCGAGTGAAAGGGCGCGAGGGACGCGCGCTTTCACGGGGAGTGAATGCACGGCGGAGAACAAACGCGCGTTCTGCGCTGTTCTGCGCGTTAAGGGCTGCAGAAGTAGGCGTCTCTTTCCTCCTCTACAATCACCATATATGTAGAGCAAACGTGCCTTCTTCCGACGCGCGACAGGCCGTGGGGGAGGGGGGGGGGAAGGGAGGCGACGTTTAGCTGCGGCACCCAGTGCTTATTTATATCAGAGGCTCCGGCAACAGTCACCAAGAGAGAGAGAAGAACTTTATTCATTTCCGGCAGATTGCTGGGCTGGGTTCCCACCTAGGAGCCAGCGGAGAGACCGTGTCTCCCGGCAGCTTCCTCGGCCTGCTGGATAGCCCACAGTTGCTGGTCCAGGCCTGAACTGAGCAGCGCAGTCCCCCAACGCGCCCGAAGGCCCTCATTGGAGGCCGCGACCCCAGTATTGCTGATTAATGCTGGACATGCCCATAGGATGTGATCTAGTGTGGCTCTGGTGTTACAATACTGGCATAGATTGGTTGTATATAATTCGGGGTATATATGGTTCATGATGACAGGGTTCGTGTATGTTCGTGTTTGTAGCTGCCGCCATTGAACGGACTGGGCCCTATTGAGCTTGGGGTGAGGTGGTGGATACTCACGCCTTTGCATTCGATAATGTTGAGTAATGTCACAGAATTTAGTGAGCCGATCGTCCCATTCCCACACCACCGCGGAGGTGTCCGTTCGAGTGGCTGCTTCTTCGAACCCGGCTCGGAACGTGAGACCTCGAACCACGTTGTGCGCCACCTCGTTTGGACTGAACTCCGGCTGATCAAGAGGTGTGTGAGCTGGGATCCAGAGAATTTGTACGCATTTGTCTGCCTCATAAGTTTTGCCTGTATTAAGGATCCGCAATGCCTCAGGGGAGATTCTGCCGTTGGCGTAGTTTCGCACGGCCGTTTGAGAGTCGCTGATGATGTACGAGGCATTGGTGTGAGCTATCGCCAGCGCGATAGCCACTTCCTCCGCCGTTTCTACGTGTCTTGTGGCGATTGATGCGCTTGCTTTGCATTGATGTGTGTGGTCTACGACCGCAGCTACGAAGCGGTGACGGTCCCGATAGCGTGCTGCATCGACAAAGACCGCTTCCTCGTTGTGACCATAAATCTTAGTCATAGCTTTGGCTCTACTGACGCGTCTGCCCTCGTTGTGTTCGGGGTGCATGTTCTTGGGTATCGGTGGAACTGTGAGTTTAGTTCGGATATCGCGTGGTATGTCATGTTTGTCGCCGTGTTGGGTGTGGTAAGAGATGCCGAGATTCTCGAGTATCTGGCGGCCTGACTTAGTCCTGGCCAATCGCTCGTATTGTGATATTTGTTGCGCCTCGATAAGCTCCTCGAGGGTATTGTGTAATCCCAGTTTAAGAAGGAGGTCTGTGCTGGTGTGTTGCGGCAATCCTAGTGCTTGTTTATGTATTCGCCTAATGAGGCTGTTGAGTTTTGCTTTTTCTGCGACGAACCATCGGTGATAGGCTGCCGCATACGTGATCTGGCTGAGTACGAATGATTGGATGAGGCGGAGGATGCTAGACTCTTTCATGCCTTTGTGTTTATTGCTGATGCGTTTAATAAGGCGCATCGTGTTCGATACTTTTGCCTCAATGTTGCGAACTGTCTCGCCGTTTGTGCCCTTACTCTCGATTATCAGTCCTAACACCTTAATTTTATCCACGGTTGGTATGATGTGACCGTCGCTTGTCGTGAGTGTTATATCGGCGTGTGTCTGTGCTTGGTGATGTTTGGGTGGTCGGCCCTTGAGTGTAGGGCGATATAGCAGTAGCTCGGATTTCTCCGCCGAACAGGATAGTCCTGTCCCTTGCAGATACCGTTCTACTGTGTCAATAGCCTCCTGTAATATTTGTTCTATGGATCCATCACTGCCCTCGCATACCCAGAGGGTGATATCGTCGGCATAAAGAGTGTGATGGAGTCCGGGGATTGTCTGAAGTTGTGACGGAAGGCCTAGGAGGGCGAGGTTGAACAGCATCGGAGATATCACGGAACCCTGCGGGGTGCCCACGCTTCCCATGGTTATCTCGGACGATGTGAGCGCTCCTACGGTGATGGTGGCTGTTCTGTCCGTTAGAAATGCTCTGATATAATTGTACGTGCGAAGGCCCAAGTTTAGGGTGTTGATCTGATTTAGGATGGTGCTGTGTGTGACGTTATCAAAGGCCTTCTTAAGATCTAGGCCGAGAATGGCCTTAGTGGAGCGGCCTGTGCAGTCTATGATGTGGTGTTTCAGCTGCAGCATGGTATCCTGGGTCGAGAGATGCCTACGGAAGCCGATCATGGTGTATGGAAATAGGTCATTGTCCTCTAGGTAATTTGTTAGTCTATCCAGGAACATGTGCTCCATCAATTTGCCCATGCACGACGTTAAGGAGATGGGCCTAAGATTGTTAGTATTTAGTGGTTTGCCCGGTTTAGGAATGAGGATCACCTGGGCCTTTTTCCACTGCGGGGGCAAGCTGCCGGTGGTCCAGCATTGGTTAATGTATTCTGCGAGTTGCGTGATTGACTCGTCGTCAAGATTACGTAGTGTCCTGTAGGTAATGGTGTCGGGACCTGGGGCAGATTTGGAGTTAAGTTTGTGCAGGGCGGCGCGGATATCCGCCTCGGTGAATTCCTCGTCTAGGGTGGTGTTGGACTGGCCTGCGTAGTCTGGGTGCTGCTGAGGAGGAACCTGAGAGATGTATTTGAGCTCTACCTCCCTAAGGAATTCCTCCTCTGTCCCCTTGTACGCGTGTATGAGTTTGTTGATGGTTTGTCGGTGGGCAGATTTGTTGTCTTCTGGGTCGAGTAGGAATCTGAGAAAACGCCACGTTTTACCTAAAGTTAATTGCCCGTCCATTGCATTGCAGGTTTCGTCCCAATGTTGTCGGCATAGCTGTGTTGCATACATCTCTATCTCCTTATTGAGGAGCGCTATGCGTTTCCTGAGGTTTCTGTTGTGTTTCTGTGTCTCCCATCTCTTTTTGAGCGATTGTTTTGCCTCCCACATGTGGAGGAGCCGGCTATCGATCTCTTCGAGTTGTGCCTCAGGAGGTACAATGTGTGTGGCGTTGTTAACAGTCACCAACGCCGCACGCATTTTGAGCGAACGCGGGCAAAACGCCGACGGCGTCGACAACAGTTCTGCGTGTTGCCGGTGCTGCTGCATGTCCAAGTTTATACAGCTGATAAAGCTGCTATCATTACTCCGTATAGCTCTCTTCAAATTTGCTATCGCAAGTGATGCTTCGCCTTTCAGGTGAAACTGCGACAACTTTTTTGAAAACAGTAATACATTAGCCAGATTTGAAAGAGACATTTGTTGGGTCAGCAAATCGAATTGAGCCGAGTGTTGGAAACAGCTCCATAGCTGTCATTATACACATTCCGCCTAGCTTTCCAGGTGTTGCATCTAAAATTCATATCATATAATAATAAGACATTGCGCAAGCTTAATATGTAGGAAGATGTGATAAAGAACTTCGTAGGCAACGTATGCCTTTTATTTGATTATCGTTAACAAGTCATTGTAAATGTTTGTGTTTCAAGGTTGTAAGCTATAGGTTTTAAGTGTAAGTGCCATGATCGGCCGAAGGACTGACCTCCTTCCCCCCTATTTAGGGTCTGGGCGTCTTCATGTAATAGGTTCATGCGAATGCAGGACAAAGAACAACGATACCCGAGAAACAAGAAATGTAACTTAGTAAGGTGAAAGATTGGTCCATTTGGTTTTGCATCAAGGTCACTGTCAAACGAACAAACACATATACGCAATGAAAGAGACGCACGGGGACAAGCACTGACTTCCAACTATCGGCTTTTGTTTATTGGTCGGATTTATGCACACAAAGGAAAAGTCGTGACATGACAAAAAAAAAACGGCAAGTTTGCACTCGGTCGTGCAAAGTTTAGGGACAGCGAAACTGTCGATCCTCAAGTCTTACTGGCTGCTACTGCTAGGTATTAACTCGGTTGCTGCTAGGTCTTCACTTGGTTTAACTTAACTAGGCATGCAGGGAGGTATTCTCGCGCGATCATTTTCGGAGGTACCTTCCCTTTCGCGACATTTCGCGTGACTAGCGCTGGACGCGTCGGCGCCTATGAGCAACAGCGTTCCTGACATGCCACGAACGCAGGCCGGCTAACCAAGGTTGGCACAGTGCCAAGAACGCTGTTGCTTGCCGAGGCCGAACGCGTTGGCCACATTTCGCGTGACTAGAGCTGGACGCGTCGGCGCCAACGAACGACATCGTTCCTGGCATGCCACAAACGCAGGCAGGCTAACCAAAGTTGGCGCAGTGCCAACAACGCTGTTGCTTGCCGACGCCAAACGCGTTGGAGGCTAGCCGCTCGATATCAATCGGCCAGCTTCGCTGTGTCTTGAGCTTTGCGTGGCCTAGTGCAAGTTTTCGCCTTTTACAGCGTAAGCTGTTATGGGCTCATTCCAATAGCCGTTTCGGGTCGCGATGATGCCGCTGCCGGCGGCGTCCGCCGCGTAAACACTATCGCCGGAAACGCGAAAAAAGTACCCGTTTCCCGCCGGAATCGAACCCGATGCCGGCGGGAATAGTGGAGCCAGATACTCCACCACTGAGCCACGCAAGCAGTTGATATCGGGAAGCTATCGGCCCTATAAGGCAAAACGCAGGAGAAGACGACTCGAGCCTCCGCCTGTATGGTGGCGCTATATAAGTAAGAAGCCTGCAGACGCAGCGTCCGCAGGCGCAGACGACAATATGCGATTCAGACGAAGCACGCAATCAACGCGCTCCCGAGCTACCGAGCCTCCACCAGTATGGTGGCGCCATCTAGTTAAGGTGCCTGGAAACGCAGCGCGCCCGACATGTAAGTTGCAGTCATATAGAGTTTCTCACTACAACACCTAGAGGGTAAACTGGCGCCACCGTCTATGCGAGTTTCTTAAAGGGCTGCCGTGCCCTCATGGGAATGACGGGATATGTGTCTGCGAGGCTTGTGTTGGCTGGTGTTGTACGAGGCTTCGTCTAAAACGTAGATATGGCTACACAAATAACGCGTTCTCAAAGTAAAATCTACATAAAAGGCTTTCATTCTACCATATTACATATTACATCTCTCAATAAAGTTTACTCACCTACAATGCAGCATCAAGCGAAGAAAAGCAAGAACAGACGACAAGTTGTTCCAAAGCGAGCGAGAATCTTGTCGTCTGCCATCCAACTATAGCGGCCAGCTTATACTTTTTACGTTTCATAGAATTGTGCATCCAAAAGTATGTCCTCAAAATTAAACAAAACATGTTTTTGTGTAATAATAAAGCTAAAGCAGTTTTTTACGTCCTGTTTTAGCAGGAAATGAATCATTGTGACAGACGGAACGGTGCTAGCCAAGTGCGTTCTCAAGGCGTTCTGGCTCTCCAAGAACGATGCGAATCCGAATCCACAATATACCGGCATTCCCTTGCATACCACGGCGCAGCAGCGCCACATTTCCCTCTAGGTTTTATAGTGAGAAACTCTATGGTTGCAGTTGTAAGGCTTTATCGGGCTCAGCAGACTGCTGTGCAGCGAGTGTTACAAGCCGCAGCTCGTCATCGACGCCGGGCGGACAGTTCAGATGGTTCTCGTCAAAACGAGGCGAACAGACAGCCACGAAGACCCTGTTGTGCGTGGTGCCCAAATTTAAGCTACTCTTGAGCCGCTCCACCAGCTTACGCTGTGACTGTGCTGCATGTGCCGCGCAGGCCTGTGCCTTTTTTGTAGCGTGAGCTACACAGGCCGAGGTTGAGCAATTTCGCGTGGCTCCTGGAGAGCCGTGCTGCGAATGCGCGAGGAGCAGTGACGTCACATGACGCACAGCTGGCGCGCCGGGCGTTTCCCGGTGTTTGCGCTGGGCGTTTTCTAGTGTGCTATAGCCATGGAGAAGGAGAGCGAAATTGCTGCTCAGCGGCGCAGAAGAGCGGAGAAACTTAACTCATCGGATCCCGAAGTAGTTGCCTGGCAATTAGCGGTTGAGCGTAGGAAGAACGAACAGAATAAGGCTAAACGTGCTGCCGAGACACCGGAGCAAAGGGAGGAACGTCTAGCAAAGTGGCGTCGCCGGGAGGCTGAGCGACATGCCCGACCATCTCAGCAGCAGCAACAACAAGACGCCGTCGATGACGTTAAGGTTCGCCGATTGACTGACTCTACGGTGAAACATAGCGAAAGCGCCAGTGCGACTCGGACCTTCGAGACGAACTTCGTAAACAATCCGTTTGGATATGTGGTCGACGTGTCTGAAAGACTGCGGCACATGAAAGACTCGACTTCGGTAAGTAGTGCCATGCGTGAAACGATGAGTTTAGCCGCGCCGCCTGAGCGGAGGTGAAACCGTGGTGCGGGTTTGTACAACGTGCAAGAATTTTCTCGTTAAGCAGAAGGTTCCACTCTTTAGCGTTACCAATGCGTATCGTTACCCGCCCATTCAACCAGCTCTACCGGTTCTGAACAATGTGGCCGACTTAGCTCACGCTACGTATATTCTGGCTTAGCCGAGCTAAGCCACTGCTAATTTTTTTCTTCTGGCTCAGCGCGCTGCGGACAGAAGAGAGCCGGGGGTGGGTCGGGAAGGGAGGGAGCTGGCGAGGAGGAGACCACGTGCGAATGCGCCACGCCACCCTCCTCCGCCTTTCTCAAATTCCACAAATTCATCATCATCATCATCAGCCTATATTTATGTGCACTGCAGGACGAAGGCCTCTCCTTGTTATCTCTCATTACTCCCGTCTTGCGCTGGCTGATTCCAGCTTGCGCCTGCAAATTTCCTAACTTCATCATCCCACCTAGTTTTCTGCCGTCCTCGACTGCGCTTCCCTTCTCTTGGTATCCATTCTGTAACCCTAATGGTCCACCGGTAATCCATCTTACGCATTACATGGCCTGCCCAGCTCCATTTCTTCCGCTTAATGTCAACTAGAATATCGGTTATGCCCGGTTGTTTTCTGATACACACCGCTCTCTTTCTTTCTCTTAATGTTATGCCTAACATCTTTCGTTCCATCGCTCTTTGTGCGGTCCTTAACTTGCTCTCGAGCTTCTTTGTTAACCTTCAAGTTTCTGCCCCACATGTTAGTATCGGTAGAATGCAATGATTGTACACTTTTCTTTTCAACGACAGTAGTAAGCTCCCAGTTAGGATTCGGTAATGCCTGCCCTATGCGCTGCGCTCCAATTTTAATCTTCTGTAAATTTCTTTCCCATGATCAAGGTCAGCTGTGAGTAATTGACCTAGATAAACGTACTCCTTTACAGACTCTAGAGGCTGACTAGCGATTCTGAATTCTTGCTCTCTTGCCTGGCTATTTAACATTAACTTTGTCTTCTGCATGTTAATCTTCAACCCTACTCTTACACTTTCTCGGTTAAAGTCCTCAATCATTAGCTGTAATTCGTCCCCATTGTTGCTGAATAGGACAATGTCATCTGCAAACCGGAGGTTGTTGAGATATTCGCCGTTGATCCTCACTCCTAAGCCTTCGTAGTCTAAGAGCTTGAATAGTACTTCTTCTAAGCATGCAGTGAATAGCATTGGAGAGATTGTGTCTCCTTGCCTGACCCCTTTCTTGATAGGTATCTTTCTACTTATCTTGTGGAGAACCAAGGTAGCTGTGGAATCCTTGTAGATGTTTGCTAGGATATTCACGTATGCCTCCTGTACTCCTTGATTACGCAATGCCTCTATGACTGCTGGTATCTCTACTGAATCAAATGCCTTTTCATAATCTATGAAAGCCATATAGAAAGGTTGATTGTACTCCGAAGATTTCTCGATTACCTGATTCATGACGTGGATATGATCCATCGTATAATATCCCTTCCTGAAGCCAGCCTGTTTGTTCTCTTAGCAGGCTGAAGTCAAGTGTTGCCCTGATTCTATTTGAAATTATCTTGATGAATATTTTATACAATACTGAAAGCAAGCTAATGGGTGTATAATTCTTCAATTCTTTAACGTCTCCCTTCTTATGGATGAGTATAATGTTGGCGTTCTTCCAGCTCTCTGGTACACTTGAAGTTGTGAGGCATTGCGTATAAAGGGCCGCAATCTTTTCAAGCATGATATCTCCTCCATCTTTGATTAAATCTACTGTTATTCCATCTTCTTCAGCAGCTTTTCCCCTGGTCATGTCTTTCGAGGCCCTTCTAATTCATCGCTAGGTATGGAAGGAGCCTCTGTATCCTGCTCATCACTACTTCGAATAAAAGTAGCTTGGCTTCTCTGGGAACTGTACAGGTCAGTATGGAATTGTTCCGCTACTTTTACTATGTCATCGAAATTGCTGATGAAATTACCCTGCTTATCTTTCAGTGCATACATTTTACCTTGTCCTATGTCAAGTTTTCTTCTCACTGATTTCATGCTGCGTCTATATTTAACTACTTCCTCACTCTTTTCTACGTTATAATTTCGGATATCCCTCACTTTCTTCTTGTTGATCAGTTTCGACAGTTCAGCGAATTCTATCTGATCTCTCGAGTTTGCCACTTTCATGTTTTGCCGTTTTTTATTAGGTCCTTTGTTACTTGGGAGAGCTAGCCTACTGGTTGCCTTGGTGCCTTACCTCCCACTTCAATTGCTGCTTCTGAGATCAGCCTAGTTGCGGTTTCATTCATTACCTCTATGTTCTATTCATCTTCCTGTTCTAAAGCTTTATATTTGTTTGCGAGCACCAGAACTGAATTGGTCTAGGTTGGCCTGTTTCTTCTTGACTAATTTTACTCTTCCTCTCTCCAAATGGAGACCTCACTAGCTAACCTATGGTCACTGCATTTTAGCCTACCTAACACTTCTACATCGCGCACTATGCTGGGATCGGCAGAAAGTAAGAAATCTATTTCTTTCATTGTCTCTCCATTAGGGCTTTTTCAGGTCCACTTCCTGTTGCTGCACTTCCTGAAGAAGGCATTCATTATTCGGAGCCTATTCCTTTCCGCGAATTCTACCAACATCTCTCCTCTAGCGTTCCTAGAATCGATGCCGTATTTGCAAATTGCTTGCTCGCCATCCTGCTTTTTCCCGACTTTTCCATTGAAGTCGCCCATTACTACAGTATACTGAGTTTACACCTTTCTTATTGCGAATTCAACATATTCAAAAACTGTTGTATTCCTTCATCATCGTGACTGGAGGTTGAGGCGTAGGTTTGTACTACCTTCATTCTATACCTCCTATTAAGCTTTTTTTTACGATGACTGCTAACCTCTCAATAATGCGGTAGAATTCATCAATGTTGCCCGCTAAGTTCGTATGGACTAGAAATCCTACCCCGAATTCTCTCTTATCCGGAAGGCCTCTGCAGCAGAGGACGTGGCCGTTAGTCAGCACTGTATAAGCCTCAGCAGTTCTAACCTCACTATGGCCATTAATATCCCAGGCAATACCTGATAATTCTTCAAATAGCCCTGCTGAACTAGCCTCACTCGATATGGTGCGAGTGTTGAACGTTGCCAGGTTCAGTTTCCAGTGGCGGCCTGTCCGGACCCAGGGATTCTTTGCACCATCTGCCGTGTCGCAGTTATGACCGCCGCCTTGGTCAGGTGCTCCACCGCCGCTGGGGACTGATGGCGATGGGTAAAATGTGGGAGTCATGAGAAAGGTAGGGGCCAAATAATGCACCAGGGAGGCCAATGCCTGTTCTGGTGAGGCAGTGACTTTGTTGAAGCTTAGTGGGCATTCCTAATTTGGTTTCACCTTGACTAGTAAAGCCCCACTAGCTCTCGGCGATATTTTTCTTTCGCCGGTGTCAGGCGCCACTCCATGCCTGAAAATGTAGTGGACTGGAGGAGGATTCGAACTTACGACCTTGAGATTACTAGACTTTTCGAGCAAAAAAAAAAATTAATCGAACAGAACACTACACATCTATGAATAGATCACCCAAATGCTCCAACTTTACTCCAGAAGGACCATAAATAAATTATAATTGAAATGTCAAAAGCAGCACTAACGCCATGAACAGTCTGTTCGTACTCTACATCCGTTATTAACACACGTAATAGTGCCACTGAGAGCCTCGTTGTACTTCACGGATGTGCTATCAGACTCGCTCTCACTTTGCAGTCAAAACTCGTACGTGCGACTCACGCATTAACGAAACAAAAACAAAAATCTTGCTCAAATTACGCGCTCAAGACTACAAGATGATTCGCGCTTATTTAAGTACTTCCACGCACTAAATGAAACTCCGGAGGAGATGCGACAGACGCGTCTGTCAGGATTAGTTCCTCTGATTTCCGTTGTGAGGCGCCACCCGGAGGGTTCTCTTTCCCACGACCGTAAGGCAGGCGCGAACGCTATAGCCGATGGCGGAGAGTAGGAAAGAGCGATCGGAGAGGGTGGTGAACCGTTGAATCGGCCGCATATGGCTGGCATTGAAAAGTAGAGGAGGCGCTGCCCGAACGCGCGATCTGCATCGAGAGCGGTCTCTTTCCCCTTGTGGCTCGCCAACCACGTCACGGACACGTGGTTTCCGACACCAATGGCGCGCTTCGACGCGAGAGAACCCGACATTATCTTTCCCTTTGTGGTTTTTCGCAATTCCCTCTCGGTTTTGCGCTCACTCGCTCGAGTTGTGGAGGAGGGGTTTCCGCTCGCTAACAAACGCTTGGCCCTATCCATAGACAGCTGCGCTGTAAACATTCCCGCAGGAACTCCTCTGGGAGATGTCAAAGTATGCGCAAGCATTGTGTCTCTTGCTCATCTCCACACAGCCTGGTGTCTTTCATCAGTGTTATGACACTTGATCCGGCTATTACAAACGACAGCGCTTCGGCGACGCGAACTGGTACGGACGGCGGCGCAAGCTGCTTTGATAACGCAAGCAAAGTATTGCTGGGTCAGGTGAACTGATGACGACGTTCCGATCACCGTAAGCCCTTATCGCGCTTTAGCGACTTGTCCATCCGTGTCGAACCAATATGAACCATGATGAAAGGACTGCGGTGGTGGCACGGACCGATCAAATGTACTCTGGCACGGCCGCGCGGACTGTATCTTGAACGCGATCTGCGAAGCGGACAGAGAGCGCCGACTGCTGATAGCTCTGCGCGCTGTTTTCGCCGCATCGCGTTGAAGAGAGACGCATGGGCCCATATCTTGAAAGCGATCTGTGAAACGGGCAGGGTGCGGCGTGTGCTGAGAGCTTCGTGAGTATGTGTTCTGGCCACTTCTTTAGCGTTGAAGCGATGGGCAGCACGAAGGTAAAGTCGCTCGCGGCTGGGGGCTTTATCTTGAAAACGATCGTCTTACGTGAGGGAAGGATGGACGGAAGGACTGTTTTCTCGTTCGGTAAGCATAGAAATGCTTGCGCATTTAAAAATCGGTAGTGGCAGCCCGCGCAGATTCTTACCGGCTAATGTGAGGCCAGCTCTTGCCTCTGCTTCACCATTCAAAAGCATGGCGCTCTTGCTGAAGACCGGTCACTGTTCAACTGCTCTTGCCCTGTTAATGTAAATTCTATGCTGTTATCATTGGGTGAGAAGCGATATAATAATATCGCGTAAAATTTGTCAAGACGTTCAAGTTTATTCCTAAAATCTATGACACGAGCAGTATCTATGCGACAAAATTAGCCGGCGTTAAAGCTAGAGAAAACGAGGAGAAAAATGTATCACGTTCTCCTGCTCATGCTAAAGTCAATCGATGCCTCTATAGTAAGGTGGCGGCGGCCGGCTTAACCTTTAGGATGCCATCTTCCCTCCAAGTTTTTTTTAAACCTCTGTCTTTCCTGCTGTTGCTGCCGCTGCCGTCACTGCTGTCGTCGATCTTGTTTTTTTTTTGTCTTTTGTGCGTGTGTGTTTGAGGCTCTCACATTTTTCTGACTCACTGCAGGAATTTTGGAGAAAGGGGTCATACATCGCCCTGCGTCACGTAAGAGTAGAAATGAAATATATTTAACTCAAATAAATTGTCGACTGAGGCTAAGACAAATTGTATTCTAGAACATTTACATTCTTCATAATTCCAAACCATTATGAACCCCAACGAACCAGTTCAAGCAGGTTCGAACCATTGTAGTTTCGCTTCGGGGCTGAAACCTGAAGCAAAGTGGAAAACATACGAACGCCTGAACCCGAACCAAACCCGAAAACTTTTCCTATCGACACCCTGGTCTTGCTATTGCATCTCTAACAAGTACTGAGTCCAAGCCTCAGTAATGATTGCCTATAAGTTAAATGTACTATTGAAAAACAATTAAAGACTCAAAATAGAGCCCACGAAGAATTCCTGCATTTTCGGCTCTATACCTGACTCGCCGGAGTTCGCGTCTCGAGGCGATTGAAACGCGCATTGTCGCTCACAAACGAACGAATATATGCGAATGCTTCCAAAAACTTTCTCGACGCGCTTCCTTGGGGATCATGCGTGATCATGTGAATGGTAGAGAAGCGTTAAAAAGTTTGTTTTGATTTTTAAACCGCAGAGTGGGCATCTTGTTTAGCCGGCGAGGCTATTTACACGCGTTTCCGTGTTCCCTTTAATAAAAATATAAAATTGCTTCTTTGTTAATGGCATTAGACTTACACTAATTATTTAAATGTGTTCCGATCACCCCAGTGTCGCGAAGAACGTCTGCCGCACCCGACCTTGAGGAATACCGAAACGGGTTTGAACGAGTGTGTGCACGTGCAAAGCGCGGTCGCTCCGCGCGCGGCTGTACTGGGGGGGAAAGGTCATGCCAATTTAGTTGTTCACGGTCTATTGTTGCGACCATGTCTGCGTGGTCCCCAAAACTCTGGCCCCTATTGGAGCACGACGGCTTGCCTGATTGACGAATAGAGACTTGCGTCTCCCACGGGTCCGCGGGCCCCGTGGATGCTGTGGAACCACATTTAAGGAAGGGGTTTATAATCACTCACACACACACACATTGGGTCATTTTAGAGTGAGCAAGGACACAGCAGCCCACGGCGCCACTTCACCACGGGAGACCAGGCCGGTCAGGCAGGCCGTCGACGATCGGTATGACATCGTCTCATGTATAATATGTGCGTACAGTTTTTATGAACTAAGTTAATGCCAAGTTAAATAAATCTACTTTCTTCATACGTTACTTCTTGTCGTCGTACCTGCCGATCTGCACCTGCCGCTGCCAGAGCTCATCCCCCTTCATCGTCATCTCCCTGGTGAGCTGATGCGTCCAAACACTAACTGCTGCGTCACTTCGCTACAAAGTGGTGGAGGTTGCTGGGTAGCGAAATCCACGCTCTAACATCATGGGCCGTGGTAACAAACCTCAGGAACCTACCTCTCAGAGCTCTACTATGACCGAAGCCCCTACTATTTTCGCTACCATGTCTACTCCCCAAGCTAAACCTTTCGTCGGACCGCCAGTCTTTAGAGGCACGCCAGAAGGAATCAATCGCTGAGTGGCTGCTTTGCTACGAACATGTAGCCTCACTGAACAACTGGGATCAAGCGACCGAAAGTTAAGTTTTTGTATCTGGCATTGGATGGGGACGCAAAAAAGTGGCACACCACTCAAATTTTAACGGGTGCCCCTAATTCTTGGGAAGAGTGGGCGACATCTCCTAAAAACATCGTTTACGAGTCGTCACTCAGTTGAAATCGCCCATTTGCGACTGCAAAACAGGACCCAGCTGCCATCAGAGTCCCCTGAGCAATATTACTATGACGTTGTGCAGCTTTGCGCTAGAATTAACCCGTCCATGACTGAAGAGGAGCGGTTGCGGCACCTCATGCGCGGCCTGCGTCCGGACGTGCAGGAGAAAATTATCATCGCCAACCCGGACAGTTGCTCTGCATTTCTCCAAATTTTGCAGCGCATAAATCAGGCAGCTTTGATGGCGCATGCCTACCAGCCACAACCAATTAGAACCCATTTCTCTGCCGGTCCGCAACCGTGTTTCCCGTACGCCTCAACGCCTCCCGTTGGAGTGACACCCGCTGTAGCAGCAGTGCAGCCGCCTCCGACCTGTTTCGCTACTTGCGCTGCGGCGGAGCGTCATTGCCCGCGAGAGGCCACAGACCGCGACAGGGACCTAAAGGCGATCGCGGATTCCATAGCCTCGTTATCCGACCGCCTGAAGGCTATTGAAGAAGACGTACGTCGCCCTCCTGTGCCTTGGCCAGCGAGAAATTCCCGTGCCGACGACGGGCGTCCACGATGCCAGCTGTGCCGCCGCATCGGCCACGTCGCGCACCAGTGCTGGACGCGGTTTCGAGATGACAGAAACCAACAGAGAGAGCCCAACGATAATCAGGGTGGGCGTCCTAACCCTTCGGGAAACGAGAACGGCCGGGCCTAGGGGGCCAGCCCGGCCGCCCCGTGTGCACTATGTCAGAAAGTCAGCTCATAGCAGTGCCCATACGAGCAAACGGCACCGACACAAAACTCGTGATCGATACTGGCTCGTCGGTAAATGTCATCTCGTCACATTTCGCTGAAAAAATTGGTGCTTCATCGAAATCAAGAAAAGACATTTTCATCAGAGGAATTGGCGGAAGCTTGCTCTCCCCCCAAGGCGAAGCTGAAGTAACTCTTGATCTTGAAACCACGCGTATTCAAGAAAAGTTTTTAATTGTCCGGGACTGTCCCTACGAGCTATTAGGTGGCCTCCCGTTTTGTCGAGCAGTGCGGCTTCTTATAGATTTCTCCAAGAGGGAGCTCCAACTCAACGGTGAATCTCTGAGGTTGCATTTAAACTCGAGCGCCCTCGCGCACAATGATGTACTTAGTGCACGGTGCCACGAGCACATTCGCATTGAACCTCGCACTGAAATCGCTGTCCAAGTAAAAATCGCAAGGGACGGAGTCCATCTCGTGGAACCAAACAACACGCTAAGAAATGGACTTCAGGTTGCACGTACCGTGACCAAGATCGTGCAAGGGACAGGTGTGATTCGAGTCGCGAATCCCACCATGTCGCCAGTAAATTTGCTCAGCGGAACAAAGCTTGGATGGGCCACTTCTATCCACAACGCACAATTGGCAGTCATCGCGCCCGAGGACACGCAAGTCTCTCAGGATTTTGACGTGGAGACTGGGGATCACCTGCGTCCGCATGAAAGGGGTGAGCTGCTTTCGCTCATTGACAGGTTCCGTCATCTATTCACTGGCGAAGACAACCCCATTCGGCAGACGCATGTGACAGAACATGTTATCGACACAGGCGATTCTCGACCAATTCATCAGCATCCCTACCGTCACTCTCCTTTTGAAAGGAAACTGATAGAGAAGCAAGTAGAGGAGATGCTGCGCGATGGGATAATTAGGGAATCTCGCAGTCCCTGGTCATCGCCTGTTGTCCTCGTAAAAAAGCCAAACGGAACATGGCGTTTCTGTGTCGACTTCCGAAGAGTGAATGAAGTCACCAAGAAAGATGTACATCCACTGCCACGTATTGATGACATTCTCGACGTGTTACAGGGGTCAAAATACTTTACTACACTTGATCTTACATCGGGCTATTGGCAAGTGAAAATCAAGGAGGAAGATAAATTAAAGGCCGCGTTTGCCTGTGGCCCGGACTGTACGAGTTCAACGTTGTTCCTTTTGGCTTATGTAACGCCCCGGCCACGTTTCAGAGAATGATTAACAAAGTGCTCAGTGGTCTGCTCTGGAAGGTGTGCTTGGCTTACTTGGACGACATCGTCATTTTTTCTAAGACCATGACCACTCATTTGCAAGATCTGGAAAGCGTGTTCTCGGCCTTGGACGCGGCGAACTTGCGGCTGAAGCCGGAAAAGTGCAGCTTCGCTCGCCAGGAGATTAAGTACCTCGGTCACATTCTCACTGGTGAAAGCATCCGACCGGACCCGGACAAGGTGGCCGCGATTGAAAAATTTTCCCCACCCAAAAACAAGAAAGGTGTACAGAGCTTTCTCGGAATCTGCAACTACTACCGGCGATTTATCAAGGATTTTTCTCGTATTTCTCGGCCACTTACTAACCTAACAAAAAAGGATGCCCCTTTCGTCTGGGATGCGGCCTGCGAAGCGGCTATGCAATCCCTCAAAGAGAAGCTGATCACGGCGCCCGTTTTGCGTCAGTTTGAACCGGGCAAGCCGATAGAGGTGCACACTGATGCCTGTGATTACGGGATTGGTGCCGTACTTGTCCAGAAAATCGGATCCCAAGAGCAAGTCATTGCCTATGCTAGCCGCCACCTTAATAAGGCTGAGATGAACTACAGCACAACCGAGAAGGAATGTCTTGCTGTCGTGTACGCCTGTGGACAATTTCGTCCGTACATTTTTGGATCTAAGTTCACAGTCGTGACCGACCAAGCTAGCTTGGCCTGGCTAATGAAAGTGAGGAATCCGAATGGTCGCCTTATGCGATGGTCTCTGCTGCTTCAGGAGTTTGACATAACCTTGCGACATCGTCCTGGCCTAAAGAATGGAAATGCCGACACGCTTTCCCGCCTTCCTCATGATCCCGCACCCGCAAGCGAAGAAAGCCCCTTACCGTTGCTCGTGCTGAATCATGTGGACGTTGGGGAAAAGCAGAGGGAAGATTCGTGGATGAAAGAAGTGATACAGCACCTAGAGCAGCCGAGTGCGCCCGTTGTCCGAAAAACGAAAAGAACGGCACGGAGCTTTCGGTTGATCGATGGTGTGTTGTACCGAAGAGCGAAAGGTTTTCAAGAAGATCGCGCGGCGCTCGTAGTCCCCAAGTGTTTGAGATCGGAAGTTCTAAAGCAATGCCATGACGACCCCACGGCAGGCCACCTCGGTGTCAAGCGCACATGGGAGAAAATTCGCAGCCGCTATTTCTGGCCAAAGATGTTTTGCCACGTCAGCAAGTATGTTCTCTCCTGCCCTGACTGTCAGACTCGAAAGCTACCACCCGGAAAGCCGGTTGGTTTTCTCCAGCCGATCCCACCTGCAGGTCGACCTTTCCAACAAGTGGGCATGGATTTTCTAGGCCCTTTCACAAAAAGTAAAGCAGGAAACCGCTACATCCTCGTGATTACCGACTACCACACGAAATGGGTTGAGGCTGTAGCGTGCCCAACGGCCACCGCTACGGAAGCAGCTAAAGCCTTCGTCGGGCAAATTGTCTTACGTCATGGGGCCCCAGAAAAAGTTATAAGTGATCGGGGACAGCATTTCGTCGCTAACCTGACTGAAGAAATTTTTCAACTCGTGGGTAGCGAACATGCCACTACTACAGCGTACCACCCACAAGCCAACGGCTTATGCGAACGCTTCAACCGCACGTTGGCCGATATGCTGAGCATGTACGTTTCTTCTCATCATCGCGACTGGGACGAATTTCTTCCGTATGTGCTTTTTGCCTACAATTCTTCCACCCACGAGACAACTGGATTCACCCCGTTCTTTCTCCTTCACGGACATGAGCCAGCGCTTCCTATAGATGTAGGGCTGGGCGCGCAACGCGGTTTCGACTGCACGCTGGACGCCAGGAAAGTGGCCCGCCGGCTGCAGCGTGCTCGCGAACTAGTGAACGAACGAGAGAGGCGTCAGCAAGAAAAAAACAAACGCAGCTATGACGCTAAACGGCGTGGTGCAGTCTACCATGCGGGGGATTTGGTGTACTTGTGGACTCCCTTCAGAGCTCGGGGAAAGACGACAAAGCTCCTTCACCGATACCACGGGCCTTTCCGCCTTGTTAGGCGAGTCGGCGAGAACAACTGGGAGGTCGTGGATCGAACTGGCAAAAAACGCGACGTTGTGAATGTTGCGCGATTAAAACCTTGCCACGTGCGACAGGGTTCCGATGATGAGGACGCAGACGACGAGTCTGTTGACGGACATCCAGAGGAGGTGTGTGACCCACAGGGTGATGTGCGCGAGTGCTATTCAAGTGATGATGTGCGCGAGTGCGACTTAAGTGGTGGTGTGCGTGAGTGCGACTTAAGTGGTGGTGTGCGTGAGTGCGGTCCACGTAGTGATCGTGCGTGCGAGACAGAGACCAACGACAAGGTGCCCGTAGTCGAAAGCTCGGACGCTGGGACTGAACTTTACTCCGACTGGAGGACATTTCTCAACGAGGCCGAACCTACAACCATCGCTGCTTACGACACAGATACTGATGTATATTACAGCACCAGTGAATAGAACTTTAGTGTTAATTTTTGTGTGTCGCGATCGCTCGCGGTTTTCTACATTTTTTGTTAAAACGCGCTTGTTCATTTTTGTTTTTATTTTTTCCATTATTTCTTACAACCCCTCATGTATGTGTTTAATTTCTAGAGCCATAATTTCTTTTCAAGTTCGAAGTGCTCTGTAGAAACGAGTGGGACACTCTTTTTCGTAGGGGGAAGGTGTCGCGAAGAACGTATGCCGCGCCCGACCTTGAGGAATACCGAAACGGGTTTGTGCACGTGTAAAGCGCGGTCGCTCCGCACGCGGCTGTACTGGGGGGGAAAGGTCATGCCAGTTCACGGTCTATTGTTGCGACCATGTCTGCGTGGTCCCCAAAACTCTGTCCCCTATTGGAGCACGACGGCTTGCCTGATTGACGAATAGAGGCTTGCGTCTCCCACGGGTCCGCGGGCCCCGTGGATGCTGTGGAACCACATTTAAGGAAGGGGTTTTGGGTCATTTTGGAGTGAGCAAGGACACAGCAGCCCACGGCGCCACTTCACCACGGGAGACCGGGCCGGTCAGGCAGGCCGTCGACGATCGGTATGACATCGTTTCATGTATAATATGTGTGTACAGTTTTTATGAGCTAAGTTAATGCCAAGTTAAATAAATCTAGTTTCTTCAAACGTTACTTCTTGTCGTCGTACCTGCCGATCTGCACCTGCCGCTGCCAGAGCTCATCCCCCTTCATCGTCGTCTCCCTGGTGAGCTGATGCGTCCAACAACTAACTGCTGCGTCACTTCGCTACAATATATTTATTTGGGCACCTGATAATTTTTAGTCTAATCCTCTGTTCTGCCTCCGGAAAATAAACGAAACCAGTGGCATGAGGCATGCTTTGACATGTAATGAAACTATGGCGTTATGGAATCACATTATACTTATGGTAATAATTCGTGATAAGTTGTGCTCAGAAATTGTTATATACCGTTTAATGTTTATATAATTGTTTTGTCTTGCCCCTTCGGGCAAGACAAAACTCTATCTTTGTAATAAAGTTTCTCTAGCTATCTATTAAAGCTTATATATATATATATATATATATATATATATATATATATATATATATATATGTGTGTGTGTGTGTGTGTGCATGCATGGGTGGGGTCCGGAAAGCTGGTCTGGCACCAGCCCCCCCCCCCCCCCCCCGGAAAACTGTCCGCCTATGGACGGCGCTACGTCTTTTTTCAGGAAAATGCAGACGCACGGCCAGAAACAAAGCGAAGACAGAGCCGACGGCCGTGTGTAAGCAGAAGGAAAAGCGTGCACCGAAGTGTAAACTAGAGTGTACTAGTGTAAACATGATGATCGTCGACGCTCGTCGCAATGGACCGTGTTGACGACGCTGACAACGGCACATTGGCTCGCAATGCTGGGCTCGATTTCAGGGATTTAAGCTCCGATGAGCGTGGCACGCTGCTGAGTGCTCACGCTGCCGGCATCGTGGGTTTTTCCAAGCGCGAAAGCAGCGAGGACTCCAGCAATGCGACGTCGGGCGACGAAGCTGCTCACCATCTGGATGTTCCGTCGCGCTGACCGTTCAGGCATCCCGCGACATCGCATGGACGTGGCATTCTCTGCTGCTTGCAATTTCAAGTGCGAGTTTAGCGAGCCAGGAACACCTACGCAGCACTTCGCGATAACGGAACTACTGAAACTCGAAAGCACGCGGCGCAGAGTCGAGCGAAAACGAAACCTTTACACCACCCATGTCGTTGTCAAGGGTAACGCTAGAGTGTACTAGTCTTTTTTTTAAATTCTTAGTCCTAGTTCTTAGTCCTAGTATGATCACTGAGCTGGATTATTCGATGAGGTGACATTAGTAGCACGGGAAATTGAAACACATATTCAACTAATGAACAAAAATTCACGAATTGTTATACTTTACAACACTTATTGAAATTTACGAATTGTAGCCATAGAGTAAGCAAGACGCATCCACTTGAAATGAATTTCCAGAATGACACTAGTTTGGAGATATGCGCCATCAAAATCGCCGTAAAAATGCACTGTTCCACTCACTTTTTACCAAAATTCTGTTTTATTTTTTGAAGCACAAAACCGGAACGCCCTTGTAATTCGTCCTACACTTTGATAAATATCTTGAAACTAGTGTCGCCATGGAAATTCATTTCAAGTGGATGCCATCGTCTTGCTAACTCACCAGCTACAACTCGTAAATTGGAATGTCTTAAAGTATAATTAAATAAGTTCATTTGTAAATTTATGTTCATTAGTTGAATACGTGTTTCAATTTCTCGTGCTACTAATGTCCGCTTCATCAAATAACCATCTCAATGATAACAATTATGCTGCCTGCCACAGGCGATTTCTAAAAATTCCATAAAGGTTAATTTTGAATACCCTGTATATACACGCACATATACAATCACACGCACGAACAAACGTACGTTCGAACGAACGAACGCACGAACGGCTAGAAAGTTCGCGTGCAAACGTGCAATACCTTGCAACAAAAAGCGGTGCAACGTTTTTCAGCATGAATATAACGCTTTCTTGCCGAGGCCGGAAGGCAAGAATTTTTTGAAAGGTGTTTCAAGTAAACTTCACGCACATAATGTGTCCAATTATGTGAGCGCATACTAGCTGCCGAAACAAGCCGATTAATGATCATCGCCAAGACAACTATCGTGCCTGCAGTTATGTCAGTGGCCGTTAACAAAGTGTCATTTATTGCTAACCATCGTTCCCAGCAGCTGCACGTTTTCTATATATGCGGTGCAGACATGTAGATTTAAATGCATTTCAAATGTTCGCATGCGCACATTTTATGCAAAGCTAATTTTTTTACGATTCATTCATGCCGCAGACTAAACACCTGCTTCGAAGCAGCAAATCTGCAAGTAGAAAAAGATTCAAGATGCAGAAGCTTCTAGATCAAATTTATTTCGTACAAGGGAATGGATGACCAATAGCTGCTGGCAGCAGGGATAGAGTGCTGGTTCGTGGAGCCTTGGGGGCAGAGTTATTAGGCAACAGCTATTAAGAGTACCAACAGGTTATTTTTATTGCACTAATCACAACAAGATGGCAAACTTGGAAAGCAATTGTTCACACATTGCAGATTCTAATATGACAAAACATTTTTCTTCATCTCTTCATACTACTCAGATCAGAAGAACCAGTAGTTGAAGACACTGTATCACGTCAATGAAATCATTCAAGCAGGCTTTGGCCACAAAGCTAGGTTGCAACGCTTTGTGACCTATCGCCATCAGAGGCAAGAAAACCTTACGCTAATCAACAGTGCATTCAGTTCACTCCCACCCACAGAAAAAGCATACACCAAAGCAATACGTAAATTTTCAGGAAGTTTGATTGAATGACAAGTATTTGTTCCAATGGCTGGTACTTAAGCTCACAAGCTAGCACACATACAATTCATGCTTACCTTCTATGGCAGCAATTAGTAAACAAAGTAAATAAAACTACACACGACAACAAATTCAGACTACGATCAACTTAACTGTTCTCAAAACTTCACACCAAAGAAGGGAAATATCACAATTATCACAGCTATTGAGCTAAATGTCTGTGCCAGATTTAAACCTGTTTTGTCCTTGTGCCCTTGTGTGCTTTCTGCAAAGATGTCTAGCTCTTCAGAAATTGCGGTTGACGAGGTGGGGCATATATTATCAATTTCAATTTTAAACTCTGAAGACTGCGTTCAAATCGAGAAGCCAGACTTGTTAGCAAGTCTGGGTGTCAGTGTGATACAAGCATAAAGCCTCCAGCAAGTTTGGCTGGCTGAAGCTTTTGCTCCTTTGGCTGATGTCAAAAGGACACATGCCAGCTTGCATGACAATTTGGTAACTGATAAAATGAATAACTCTGGATAGGCACATTCATGACACTAAGTTATGACAAGCATCGCTGTAAGAAATATTTAACACACTTTGAAGAAACAACTCCTTTGGCTGATGTCGAAAGGACAGCTTGCATGACAATTTGTTAACTGATAAATGAATAACCTTGGGTAGGCAAATTCAAGACAATAAGTTATGACAAGCATCGCTGTAACAAATGTTTAACACTCTTTGTAGAAACAACTATCACTTTCGTTAGCCAGTAACCCTAGTGAGCAAATATAGTGTAAGCAAGATGAAGCACTTGAGCTCGGGCACTCGCTCAGCAACTGCGCAGTCAAACAATAAATGCAAAGTAATACTAGAAAGGTCTCGGAAAAAATGGTGCTCTGCCCTAATGTTCCTTTATAATGTCCTGAATTTCCATTTAGCAAAGCAATCACAACCATATTTTAAGCATTGTTGTGTTATTTCACTTTGCCAAAATACCATAGCCATTCATACACTTTTTAGGTGTTTAAAAATGCATTTCCCACTGTTAATTTATAACTCGGGCTCATCCTGCGCTGTCTATCTAAATATTTCTATCTATACAGTCGAATCCCATTATTTCGAACACGCGTAATTCGAACTGCCGGTTTATTCGAACTGACGCTCTGGTCCTGTCAAAGTTACGTATATTTTAATGGGCGAGAATGCTCGGTATTTCGAACGCGAAAGCATTTGCGACGGTTAATTCGAACATATCGTGGACCGACAATGCTCTCAGCAGCCTGCCAAATAATGCGGCGGCACCTCCGACCGGCATTGCTCCGACACCGCCATAGAGCAAATGCTTAGGAGAGGCCCCTTCATGCAGCGGCGGAGGTCCAGTTAGGCTAGAGTGTACTAAAATACGGTCTAGTACACTCTAGTCCGGCCAGCGAACTGCCCACGCCGGCAAACGCTCGCTTCATGATAACAGCAGAAACAAATTTCAAGGAGCGGGCTAATCTGCGCCGAGCCGGCTGTACCGGCGGCGGGCGTGCATGGAGACAGTTGAAGGTGAGGGAGTCGAGAGAGAGGGGAGCCACTGAAGCGGCGGAGTTGCCGAGGCCAAATCCGCTTTCCAGCCGCCCTCCTCCCTCACCTTCGACGGTTTCCCGCGCGTGCCTGTCACCATGTCGGCACCATCCGCTCCCTGAAGTTTCGTTTTCTGCCGTTACTGGGAACCGAAGCATTGGCCAGCGTGGGCACAACTCGCTATGCGCTTGTGCGCCGCAAAATTTTGCCACTTGCACCGTTTGTTCATCTTGCTATGATGCTCGAATACTTCAAAAATACGTCCTTCCGTTAATTCGAACTTCTTTAATTCGAACAAATTTTCGGGCCCCTTCGAGTTCGAATTATCGAGATTCGACTGTACCAGCCTCATGAACCCCACAAAGTGAGCTGTAAGTCTAAGGCACTGTTTCGATCGCAAGAAAAAGCTACATTCTGCATGATGTTTACTCCTTCTGCTGAGGTGCACTTTTCTACGCTTCAAGTTTATCAGCTGCTTTTATTTTTACATCTTTGTTTGGCGCATTTACAACGACGTGTTTCAACAGCTTTCACATACCAGATGGTCATATTAAACTGAAATTGTGACTGGCTAACAACTTCTTGCTGTGGAAATGCACATGGGCAAACAAAAAGCCTACAGTGAAATAATGGTTGACAAACGAGAACCGTGCTTACTCTTCTAAAATTACGCACACAATAGCCCAAATACGACAAATTAATAACAAAAAACTCCACCGACATTTTTGCTTAGAATGCGCATTCCAATGCTCTTAGAAGCACATTTACCAGCTTGAATCAGCTTTGAAATAAGGTGAGCATTTTTTTTTGCTTTAAAGGGACCCTGAAACGATTTTGACGATTTTGTACAAACCTACTGAGTCGTTAGAGTAGGTCCTTCTGATCATTAATTGACGCATCTAAGTGCTCAACGTAAAGCGTGTAATTTATTATAAGGTTTTAAAAATGTACATCACTAGCGATTTGCAGCATGCCAAGCAGCTGATTTTTGTGCCCAGATGATGCGATTTGCCCAGAATACGTCACTGGGCCAGCTATCCGATTGGTTGCCCAGGGTGCGTCATCGATAATTTTTCCAACATTATGGTGAACAAATGTTGTTCGTAATAGTTCAGATGTTAGTTATTTTTGTTTCTATAAAAAGAAATTAACAGAAAGAGAATGCATAAGGACATGTATCACTAAACAAAAAGCACTTCCGGCCTACATCAAGTGCCGTCTGCTTGTGTTACAACATGCTCCGTGTTGACGAGAGCTGCGCGGTCAGTGTTAGTCTTGTTATTTCTTTTCACGAACACCACGGTTCGCCCTTGTTGCGTTGTGGGCTACAAACGCGATCAGCGACATGTCAAGCTGCGACATCATGCGTCGCTTTGACATCGTGCCCCGCTGCAAGGGCAGCAGACAAGCGGAATGGCTGCCGCGCATCGGACTTACAGTATCCAAACCAACCCAAACGGCGCCAGCATCTACGCGTTTGCGGCCGTCGCTTCACGTCGAAGGTTTGCCACAATAGAGTTTAGCGTGTCCGGTATTCAAGTAACGCAAGCGCAAGTGTACTGGCCGCTTACCACGTTTTACGTGATGAACGGAGGTTCAAACATGAACTGCTTACACCGGTGCAGCCACCTGGCGGCACAAAGCTCAACCAAACACACAGCTAATGTAGCAGTAACCAAGTTTTTTTTTTCCACTTTGCTGCTGGCTCAAATTTTTGGCAGGAGCGTAATCTTGAACACGTCATGTTTAAAATGTTTTACACTTGGTTACAGGAACATGAGCTCTGTTTTTGGCTGGTTAAGCTCTGCACCACCAGATGGCTGGACCGCACATGCCATACAGGCCGCTCACGTACTACGTCTACAAGGCTCCTTCAACACAGCGGTATGGAGGGGCTTTAGTTTACGCCTCTGGCTATCCATCAAAACACCCAGCTCGCATGTGGTTATCGGAATACTGGACACGCTCGTCACTGCGATAGAACGCTCGTAACGCATGCTGCTTGATTGCTCTTGCTGGGGATCGACGGCCAGGCGGCTAGCGGTGAGGTTGGCGAGCCTTCGCACGCTGGCTCCAAGACAACCGGGAATAGATGACAACGTACGTCATAACATGACGTAGAGCCAGCTTAGCCCCGATCTCTCGGCGAGCGAGTTGAGGAGGAAATGCATGGCTAGGGAGGAGGGTAACTTGTAATCGTCCATAGCTCTCTTAATATGAGACGCTTCACTTAAATTGTGATGCGAATGTTTTACTGTAGCTGCACCCTACGTGTCTACAAAATTTGTCCAAACCGTTTCAGGGACCCTTTAAAGTGAAGCGAAGCCTGCAAAGAAAAAAGTGCTCCGAACAGCCTTTTCGGCGACACCATGACATGATGGGAATTTCGCAAATGAATCGCATCTTTCTTGAGCAGCCTTCTTTAAACTCTCCAATGTGCATTTAGAGTCTAGGAGGCGAGTCTCACTGATGTGGAACAGTTGCTCACAGAAATGAAGTATCAAAAAGGCTGTCTGAAGGGACATTTAATGAGCTCCTTCCTTGTGTCACATAGCAGTTCAGTGCTACAAGTTCAGGAACCTGCTTGTTGCGTCGATAATGCTGCTGTGACAGAGACTACAAAGAGTGTACTTATGCTTTAGAGCATACGCAACATACCCAGGGAAATATTCGAAGCTATCCTTCCTTCTTGGCAAAGTTCGATGACACCTTCAAAGCTTGACTCCACAACATCATCGATGTTGACTCTGGTACAAGTCCTTTCTTTTTTTTGAGGAAAGTTAACAGGTCTTGCGAGTCATCGATTGCATAGGAGCCATTACGGCTGGGCTGTGAAAACTGTGCCAGCACCATTATTCTGAAAGTGGACTTAAACTCCCTGGCATGTGGAACAGGTGTTTTAGCCTAATGTTCGAAACAAGTTCTCCAGTGCATCCTGGCTGAGTCTGCTCAACAACAGAAATTCGAGCTTTTGCTCAACAATGTATACTGCCTTAAGTCTAAGGCACATAGCGTTGACAGTACGGCT
>NC_051163.1:51795936-51916917 GCF_013339745.2 Dermacentor silvarum
CCGGCTACTTAGATTTAGGTGCACGTTAAAGAACTCCAGGTTGCCCAAATTATTCCGGACTACCCCACTACGGCGTGCCTCACAAACAGATCGCGCCTTTGGCACGTTAGAACCCATAATTATTAGAACACAGTACCACTTGTTCAAGCGTGACGTTACGCTTGCTATCGCAGGCGACACTTCGGGAGAAACTGCCTTGTTTCTTTCCCATTCCCGGCAAGCTAGTGTGCCATGGCTTGGGTCGAGCCATCCTCTATCCTGAGTGACCCACCAACAGCGAATTTAGGTTCGATAGCGTCAAATTCCCATTCAGCGAAAAAGCCAGCGTCTGTAGTCTGTAGCAGCGAATGGGCACCTAAACTCCCATTGGCTGGGACGCCACGTCACGAGCTCGCCTCGACACAGGGCGAAAGGGAACATCTGCTGCCACGTTGCGTGCCAGGTGTTGCGTGAGAGCATCGCGACAAAACCACGTCAACCGCGTTCACGCTAGCCTGCGTTATCCGCGCGTTGCTTGCCGGCGCATGCTCTCGCGTGAGTTACAACTGCCTGTCGGTCAGGCCAAATGAAAACGCATCAAGCGTCTTAACGCGCTCGCTTACCTTCGAGGAAATCATAACTCGAAGGACCGTGCAGCGGCGTTCAATTGGACATTAATGCTTTCGCATTCACAACTCATAAGTGCTTAGGTGTCCTGACTGACTGAATAAACTTTATTAAAACCAGCAAGAGAGGTGGTGGCTGGGCCTAGGCCTCCCACGTGGGGACATCGAGGTGTTGCCTCTTCGCCGCCTCGCAGGCTTGGTCGTCGAGGTTGGTCGTCGAGGTTGGAGCTACGCAGGGCAGCGTGCCATCTCGACGAGAGGGTCGTGGGATTAGTGTCGGGGTATTGTTGTGTACAGTCCCAAAGCATGTGTGTAAGTGTGGCTGGCTGTGTCTTGCAGATATGGCACGTGGGATTGGGTAAATGTCTGGGTAAATCATGTTGTAAAGGTGTAACGAGGGGTAAGTGTTGGTTTGTAGCATGCGGAAAGTTGTCGCCATGCGCTCGGGATAGCTTGCTGTGCGGGCCGGGGAAAGTCCTACGCTCTAAGCAGAAGGATTTCACTACATCAATGTAGCGTGTCAGGCGATCCCTACCGGTGGGGCAGCCTCCCCGTCTCCCGCGCGGTTAACGAACCCTCGCGCTAGGGAGTGGGTAACCTCGTTGAGGTTGGGGAGGTGCGGGTGGACGGTGCCTACATGAGCTGGGTACCAGACGAGTGTAACCTGATGGTCGGTTGAGCGGGGTGCTTGTTGCAAGATGCGCAAGGCTTGGTGGAAGATACGGCCGTTGATGTAGTTGATAACGTCGGAGCGGGAATCAGAGACGATGGTATGGCATGCTGGGTCTAGTGTGGCTAGCGCGATGGCCACTTCTTCAGCGTCCTCAGCGTGTGGGGTTACTAGGCTGATAGCATGGTGGAGAGAGCCTTCACGTGTGGTGACGGCTGCGAAGCGGGTACCGTGGGGATATTCGGCGGCGTCGAGGAAACTCGCAGCGTCGTTGCGAGCAAGGGCCTTGGTGAGAGCCGTGGCACGTGCTGTGCGGCGTGCGCGGTTGTATTCGGGATGCATGTTTCTGGGGATAGGGTCGGCGTGAATCCAGCCTCGTATGGTGGAGGGGATCTGGTGTTTATGGCCGTGTTGATGGTGGTAGGTAATACCGAGCGAGGTAAGGATGTGGCAGCCCGTCGCTGTGAGTGTGAGTCTCTCCATCTGAGATCGGCGTTGGGCCTCGATGAGCTCGTCCAGTGTATTATGGACGCCTAGTTGAAGAAGGAGGTCAGTGGTGGTGTAACCAGGGAGGCCGAGGGCTTGTTTACAGATACCGCGTAGGATAATGCTCAGTTTGTTTTGTTCAGCCTTGTACCAATTTAGAAACGCAGCAACGTAGGTGATGTGGCAAATTACGAATGACTGGATTAATCAGAGGAGATTCTCCTCTTTCATACCCCCACGGCGGTTGGAGACCCGCTTCAAAAGTCTCATGGTGTTGAATGCATTGACCTGGATTTTTGCGAGGGCCACGCCATTCGCTCCGTTCACCTCTATAAGCGTGCCGAGCACATGGATATTGGTGACGAGGGGGATGGGGCTGCCATCCGTGAGGTGAAACGCGATGTCTTCGTATTGGCGTTTAGCGGTGGAATGTTTCGGACGGCGGCCACGGAGAGTAGGCCTGTAGTTCGGACTTCTCGGGAGAGCAGCGAAGCCTCGTGCCTTGGAGATACGTCTCGACTGTTTCAATGGCGGATTGTAGTGCCGTTTCCATTTGGCCGTCACTGCCTTGATGGGCCCATATGGTGATATCGTCAGCGTAGATGGTGTGGTTGACACCGTCTACTTGCCGCAACTCCTTGGCAAGATCGGTCATGACGAAATAAAAGAGCATTGGGGAGATAACGGAGCCCCGGGGGGTTCCCGCGCTGCCCAGAGTCCGGGCGTCGGAGCGGAGATCCCCACCAAGAGGAAGGCCGTGCGATTAGAGAGAAAGTCTCTGACATACTTGTGCGCGCACAGAGGTTAAGGCGTGAGATGCGGCCGAGAATTGTGGAATGGGCTATGCTGTTAAAGGCCTTTTCGAGGTCGAGGCCGAGTTTTGCTTTAGTAGTGCGGGTTCTACCTTCAAGTATATGGTGCTTAAGGTGCAGCATGGCGTCCTGGGTCGACAGGTGAGCCCGGAAGTCAATGACTGAGTGACGATACGCTGCCCTGTCTTCCAGATGGGTGTTAATTCGGGTGAGGAAGGCATGCTCACAACCTTTCCCACACATGAGGTTAGGGAGATGGGGCGAAGGTGATCGAGGCTAGAGGGTTTGCCAGATTTGGGAATAAGGATGACCTTTGCTGTTTTCCAGGCTGGTTGAATTGCACCCTTACGCCAGCAGTCATTGATATAATCTGTAAGGTGGGTGACGGAGGCGTCATTCAGGTTACGGAGGGCTTTGTTAGTGACACCGTCGGGGCCAGGGGCAGAGCGGCTGTTTAATTTGTGTAGGGCGGCTTGAATCTCAGCGACACTAAAATCTTCGTCCAGTGGGGGGTTGGGGGCCCCGGTGTAGGAGCCGTGAGACTGCACACGGCCCACGGGGAGATACTTGTTAGTAAGGTGGTCTAAGACTTGGGCGCGGCCCTGTTTCTTCGTTTCTGTATAGAGAAGTTTAGTGAGGCGATCTTGTTGGGAAGAGTGGGTGGCTTGACTATCGAGGAGGTGTTTGAGAATCTTCCAAGAAGAGGAACAGTGGATCTTGCCGTCAGCAGTATTGCACAGTTCAGTCCACTGTTGACGGCTGAGGTTGAGGCAATGGGCTTCGATGTCCTTGTTGAGGAGGTCTATTTTTAGCGTGGAGGCGCCTGTTGAGACGTTGCCCTTTCCAACGGGATAGGATGGATGTTTTAGCCGCGAGGAGATGAGCTAGTCTGCTGTCCATGCGCTCGACGAGGGCATCGGTGGTAACGGTGTGCGTGGCTGCCTTGGTATCAGATTGGAGATTTCGGGTCCATGCATCAATGTCCGCTATGCGTTCCGCGTGAGGGTCAGCAGATCGATGCTTTCGAAATGCATCCCAGTCAACCCAGGTGAACTCTCGGGGTTTGGCGGTGACTGCAGCTATCCGAGGGATAAGTATGGCAATGATGAAGTAGGTCACTACCGAGATCACGAGGAAAAATATAAGAGAAGTTAGCTGGTATTGTTTTTAATTGAAGCAATACCAGCTAACTTCTCTTATATTTTTCCTCGTTTCGTTGTCTTTTTGCTTGATACGGTCGTAACTGGTAACGAAAACGTTAAGCTCGAATCGGCCGAGTAGGCGAGATTTTAAATGCGACAATTTTATGCCGTATTTCCAGCCGCACATATATTGCTTCGGAGAGCCGAAAGAGCGGCGCAGAGAGAGGGAAGAGACCTCAAAGTGAAATTGACTGAGTGGTATTCCGTGCATTTATGAGGAAAGGAATGCTCACCATCATCATCGTGAACATATTCACTGCCGGAAGAAACGACTCTCCCTGTGATCTCTATATGTCCCAGTCTTGCGCAAGCTGACCGCCCTTAGGCCTTCAAGTTTCCTAATTTCATCAGCCCACTTAGTTCTCTGCTGTCGCCGACTACGGCCCCCTCCTCTCGGCACCCATTCTGTATCTCTTACAATTCATTAGTTAAATGCTTTAATGTATTACATGACCTGCCCAACGGATTTGTTGTTCCTAGTTTCCGGTACAGTACGGGCTACCTCCATTTTCTCTAATCCACAAGCTGTTCTGTTTTTAAACGTTATTCCCATAATGTTGTCAAGTGCTACTAGTGACGGTAAAGAACACAGTAGCAACACTGTGAATGGCGAAACTCTTTATTGGGCCAATCTGTGCCCAGAAAAAACAGCTACACACGAAGCACAACGATAGGACAACGAAGCACAACAATCTTCCGGTCTAGCTCATTTAGTGTAGTTGTCAGTGCGTAGTCAAGTCTTTCTTTCCCATAATGTGGGCGCGAGAAGGGAACGTAGTATGGCGGTTGACATCTGAAAGGTTAGGAAATTATGCTTTTCCTGAGATTTGATTATTCTTGGAATAGTTCCGCCCTACCTAATGTGGCGTTTTTATAGATTCTCAATAATTGGTATTTCTATATATTTTGGATTTTCATAATTTTATGTTTGTGAAATAGTGGTTCTGTGTGTTCTAAGAAAGAGCAATTTTCTATTAATCGAAGTGCTTTTTTTCTGAATGAGGAAGAGCTTCCGTAAGTTCGATGCTGTCGTGTTTCCCCATATTAGCATGCATTAATGTAAGTGAGAGTTAAAGAGTGCAAAATATAACATCTTTTTAATGCTGACTGGAAATGTGTGACGGTTTGAAAGAGAGTTCCCTTATATTAGGTGCAGAAAGAGCTTTCCCAGACTCGAGCACCGGGAGGGCCTGCAAATTTTACTACATCATTGATAACCCAAACCGCCATTCGGATGAATTTTCCCGCTTGTAGGGATAGAAAGTCAAAGACAATCATCTCCACTGCTTATTTTAACATTCACTAGATTGCATGACAAGGCTTGGCAGGCCATGTGAAGTCGTGCATTGCTGTGGAGCTGCTTTATGCAGTCGTTGACTCATGGCACCTGCGTCGGCGTCTTTCTTTCTTTTTTTTTAATAGCATTACTTATGTATTTAGTAGTTGTATAGTCCACAGCATTATTGTTCGCGCGAAAGCTTGCATCAGTGGCATCATTATCGCACTCGATATTATTATGTGATGTTGCCAGAAGTCAGCCAAAAAGAATTGCCAAAATTCTTGTACAGATAAGGAGTTACAAGAGAAAGTAGACAATTGCGCGCCAATAATTCAAGCCTGGTAACCTTTGCCTGAAAGCCTAAAGTCCTCGCAATGAAAATAAATGCGCAGTTATCAAGCGGCCATTGAGATAGACGAATGCGGGCTCTACCCAAATAGACAGCGGCTATGTATGAGCACAGGCCTTTTAATTGCCCAAATGAAGCTGGATCTGGAACGACCAGTCAAGGTACAGGTTACCACCATAAGCGGGGGGGGGGGGGGGGAGGGGGGGGGGTGAGGCGTGTGCATACTCTTCGAGTCATTTGATAGTGGAGATCCAACTAATTGCGTTCTTCGCCCCGCGCCAAGAAGCGCCGCTGGCGAGAAAAGTCTTGACAACTGTTGACCTGGTTGTTGGGAAGTGTGGCCCGACTGATTTAGGAATCGGAGAATATTTTGTCACTCACGAGACGAGGCAAGCTTGCGATTTGAGCGCTCCTGATGGTTACTGTAAACTCTATAGAACACTGTGTGAAGAGATTAAAATAGTCACTGCTTGTACAAAAAACAAAAAAAGAAATGTTCGTCTACAGCTCAAAAAAAAAAAAAAACGCCATCCTTTGAGGTATGAATTTTGCGTCACTCTGATTCCACAAATGTTACTGTACTTCCATGCAGTTTCCTAAAGAAAATGTTGCGGAAACTGGCCTCGTATGTGCCCTCTTCGCTGCAAATGACGTCTATAAGCACGTAAGCCTGCGTAAGCATTAATGGCCAGTTGAACACCACTGAGTGGTCCTTCGAGTTATGGACTGCTCCCGGGCAATCGATCGCGTGGAGACGCTTGGAGCATTTTGATTTGGCCGTATCGAGGCGGACATTGAACTCAGGCGAGAGCATGCGTGGCCAAGGAGCGCGCGGACAACACAGGCTTCCGAGAGCGAGTGTGATTTGGCGTCGCGGCGATGCCCTCTCCCCTCACGCAACGCCTGTCGCACTATGGGCGGAGCAGGTGTTCCATTTAGCCCCCTCTACTCCGTCGAGGCGCTCTCGTGACGTGCGTCGCAGCCAATGGGAATTTAGGTGCCGTTTAGCCTGTACAGACGACAGACGCCGGCTTTTTCGCTCAACGCGTCATTTAACGCTTTCGTATCACTAACTGGGGGGGGGGGGGGCGAAGAGAAAGTAACACGTGCAGTTAGTAATGCAGAGATTAGACTTGTTAAAAAACGCATAATCGCAAATAAACGCTTACAACTTACAACCTATAAGCCTTACTGTGACTCTGTTCAAGACAATAAGATAAAAGGCGTACGCTACTTACGAAGTTCTTTATCATAGTTTTCAGTATATTAATGTTGCGCAAGGTCTTTTTACCATATAAATAACATTTTAGGCGTACTACCTGGACAGCTAGGTGGAATGTGCCTAATGACTACTATTGCACTGTTTCAGGCTCTCGGCTACGGCGGACACTTTGACACATCTTCCTTTTGACGTCACCTAACATTTGCGAAGAGGCAATGTTGATATTCAAGAAAGCCTTTTCGCATGGTTTGAGACGTGATTCGTGGCACCATGTTGTACTATGTTATGGGTGGCGCTGCCCTTACAACCATGCTTACGCGTACGTCGGACACAACCTGTACTCTCTCCCACCCCTAATGGGGCAGGAGGACGAGAGCATGCCGGTGCGCAGATGAAAAGTGATAATCTAAAAGAATTCGAGCGCACATAAGCATTTTAATGGGGTGTGAATGCGAAAGCATTAATGCCCAAATGAACGCCGCTGAGCGGTCCTTCGAGTCATGAAAACCTCGGGCAAGGCAGCTCGTTTTGATTTGTACTTACTGAGGCGCAGTTAGAATGCAGTCGAGAGCTTGCGTGGACAAGGAACATGCGGATAACACAAGCTTCCGACAGCGAGGGGGAGTTGGTATCGCGGTGATGCACTCATCCCTCACCCAGCACCTGTCGCGCTGTTGATGCAGCAGGGGTTCCCCCTTTCGCCAGCTCTGCTGGGTCGAGGCGCGCTTGTGACGTGGCGTCGCAGCCAGTGGGAATTTAGGTGCCGTTTCGCTTGTCCAGACGACAGACGCCGGCATTTTCGGTCAATTGGGCATTTGACGCTGTGGCATCAAAATAATTTTAACAGCGGAGCTGCTTAAGCCGGCCGTAATGTGTGCCACCTGCCACTGCGTTGCCTAGCAACCACCTCACGGAGCTGCGTGTGCTTCGCCTCCTCTCCGTGCCATGCACATGTTGCCTAGACAAGGGATGCTAAGGAGAGGGAAGGACAGTATACGCGCATCACGTATGAGAAAAGGAGAGCGAGAGAGAGTGCGCGCGTCGCGCGCTATGCTCGGGAGAGAGAAAGAGAAATTGTAGCAGCATCAACGAGGCAACGCGCAGAGGTGCTGCCGACGCCATCCGCGCTTCTCCGTTTCCCTGCATTAGGGCCGAACGCTCGCGGTGTCCGTGACTGCAGCAGGCGCCTCTGGCGGCGGCTCGGCCGAGCTGCCACCAGCTGCGCGCTACTGCGCATGCGCCGTGACGCCATCCCGGCGTTTCGTCTGCTGCGCGCCGCCCGAACACTGTTCATAGTTTTCGCCCCACTTCCCCTACGTGTGCTCGGGTTGCAAGTGCTTCGCGAGGCGTTCCCCGAGGCCACGGACCACGAGGAAAAGCTTATACACTTCGTATAACTTAGCATCACTTCGTATAGCCAGGACCAGCTAGGAACCGATCAGCTCCACTGTGCCTTTACCCTTGAGCCACTAGTGCAAGCTACGCCAAATTTTTTTAAGTACATGTGGAAGATAGCAAAATTACAATGCATGTACTGGATTATGCGAAGAGGCGGACGATAAATCGAAATGCGCAAACGAAAGATAAGGCCTGCAAATTTTACTACATCACTGATAACCCTAACCGCCTTTTGGATGCATTTGCCGGCTTGTAGGGGTAGCAAGTCAAAGCCAATCGTCAGCATTGCTTATGGTAACATTCAGTAGATTGTATGACAGGGCGAGGTCATGTGATGTAGTGCATTGCTGTGGAACTGCTTAGTGCAGTCGTTGACTCGGGGCTTTTGCGCCGGCGTCTTTCTTTCTTTTTTTTTTTACGTTGCCCCCTTACGTCTTTAGTAGTGGTACAGTCAACAGGATTACTGTTGGCGCGAAACCTTGTATTAGTGGCAGCATTATCGCGCGCGATATTTTTATTTGAAGTTTCCAGGAATCAGCCAAATAGAATTGCAAAATTTTCGGCCAGCTAAGTAGTTACAAAAGAAAGTAGACAACATGGTGGGAATCATTCGAACCTGGTAGCCTTTGCCACAAGAACGAAAGACCTCTCAGGAAAAATAAATATGCACTTATCAAGCTGCGGTAGAGATAGGTGACTGCTGGCCCTACCCAATTAAATAGCAGCTATATTTGAGCACAGGCGTTTGAATTGACCAATGAAGCTGGAACTGGAACTGACCAGTCAGTGTGCACGCTAGGTTTGGAGGGGTGGGGGGGGGGTGTTCAGAGTTGTGACGCGTGTGCGTACGCTTCGAGTCCTTTGACAGTGGAGATCCGCAGCCGAAGTAATTGCGTCCTTCGCTCCACGCCAAGATGTCTCCATCTTGGCGTGGAGACATCAATGACTCCACGCTGGCGAGAAATGTCTTGACAACTGTCGGTCGACCTCTCTGGGAAGTGCAGCCCGCCTTGGCATATAGGTGAAGGCGTGTATATATATAGGTGAAGGCGTATACGGGAAGGCGTATAGGTGAAGTCATATAAGGGAAGGCGTGTAGGTGAAGGCGCATAAGGGAAGGCATATAAGAGAAGGCGCATAGGTGAAGGCGCATATGTGAATGCGTATAGCTGAAGGTGTATAAGGGAAGGCGAATAAGATTAGGCGCATAGGTGAAGGCGTATAGGTGAAGGCGCATACTTTAGGAATCGCACAATGTTTCATTATTCGTGACACGAGGAAAACTTTTGATTTGAGGGCTCTTAATTGCTACAGTAAACTCTTTCTAGGAACGCTGTGTGAAGAGATTAAAGTAGTCACTGCTAGTAGATTCTTATTTGGAAGCTATCCTCCATTTTCTGCCGCACCAAAATGTCCATCTATAGCTTAAAAAAAGGAAAGCCATTCTTTGAGATATGAATTTTGCCTCGCTGTGACTCCATAAATGGTACTGTACTTTCGTGCGGTTGCCTAAAGAAAATCTTGCGAAAATTGGCTCGTATCTGAGTTCTTCGCTGCAAATGACGTCTATAAACACGTAAGTCTGCAAGTGCTACGTCAGCACACATCATAGACGCCAGTATAATGGCCTCATACCATTGCAACAGTAGTGTATATATTGGTTATTTCCTGCAGAAGGCCATTTCTATGCCAACGGCATGACGAACCTATGTTATAGAGCTCATTACTGCAATTTTATAGCAAGACTAATTGAATACACGTGTTTTACGTAGGGTAAAAGCTGCGCGCTAATTTTATTCGGTTTACACATCTTGTCAACGAAACTGCAGCAATCTCGACTGGGCATGCAGACATAAAGCGTCTGCAGTCATCTACTGTGAACAGTGTCTGCGTCGGGCATTGATATGGATAATGTGCCTCGTCTTTCTGCTGCAAGAATATATATATATATATATATATATATATAACTTTCTGGAAGCTTTCTCTTCTGGTGAACAAAAGACGGAAAGGGCCGCCACCAGAGCAGCACTGAAGTAAGTAATCGTATCTCAATCGGCTAATTACAATACTAGCCTAAATGCAGCATCTCCGTATCTGGAAGTACCTATGCGGGACAGCGGAGGTCAGCGCAGGACAGCGCGCGTGAGACAACGCCAGGCTGAGTGCAGACATGAATAGAATGTTGGACTATATTTATATTTAACTCCCGAGTCCACGTTTCCTATACTTACACACACCGCCACTGAGAATCGAACACGTCCGCGTAAAAGTATTGATCACGGCGCAGACCCAAATAGTTGTACCGGCGAGCACGTTTCTGTTGTTCGTAATGAAGCACCTAACCACGATATATTTCCTGTATATATCCATTTTCTTTCGAGTATCCACTGTAAGGCCCGAGTTCATGTTAATATAAATCCGCGTGATGACGGACGACTTCATTATAGAGGTGTAGCATCTAAGTTGTTGAAAAACTTTAGATGTTACATACACGCTCGCTAACATCGGTAAGGACACCCAGATAACCTCGAATGTGTGTAAAAGCTACTTTGAGTGTTGCTTACGTCAAATGTAACATAAGCCTTCTGTACTTAAAACTGATTGCACAAAGAAACAGTCCAAATTCATGGCACCACGAGCAGGTTGTGTGGTAATGTTCAGCTGCATGCTGTCGCTACCGGCTTCTTGTTCTCGCGTACTTTGCATATCAACTATCTCCGCTCAGTTATCACAGTGACCTATATATAGTATTCATTCATTCATTCATTAATTCATTCATTTACCGCAAAGACCCATTCGTACATTAAATTGGGGAGACTGATGCCATACTCGCATTACAACAAACTCGCTTAACTCATTTTTCCTATTGTGTCCTTTCAAACCACTCAAACGAGTGGTTTGAAATTATTCGTGTCCGCAAAGTACTTGCACGCCAAGTCTTTTACAACTAACGGTGCAAAATAGCGCGCCCACTTGTTGAAAGAGACGGCGAGGCTGACAGCGCTATTCAAGAGTCCTCGATGCAGAAACCAAATTTCCAAAAAGCTTTCTTCATTTGTTTTCTTTTACATCCGTTATAGTGTCATCGATATTTTCCCATTCATCATAGCATGTATGTCAGCTGACAGATAACGGACGAAGCCAAACACCAGACAAAGAGTTTAAACCTCCCCCCCCCCCCCCCTATTTTTTTTTCTTTTTTCATTGCCGTAACGCCTTTTTTTTTTTTTTACGCCCTCTCTCAGGGCTGATTCTCTGCGCCTGGGAGTTCACGGCCGTGCCACTCTGCTCGCACAGGAGTGTTATCCACTCTATCCACGGGAGGTAGGGGAGAGGGGGGAGGTCGAACGGACTTGCGGCGCCCTTTAGAAGATACCGCACACCACGCCGAGGAGAACTCCTCGGTTGACTCTGCCTGTTTCGCCACGCCGTTTATTTTTGTTCGCTCTTCCGACCAACTCCGAAGCCGCTGTGTACGTCGAGCCTCACTTTATTGCATCTGCGTTTGCACTTTTAACTTAACGTCGTATTTCTAAGGTCTGTGCTGCTTCTTGGTTACTTCCAGTCGGGTGACCGTTACTCCACTGCCCATTTCGTCGTCTATTGGAAAGCCCTGAGGAGGTGGAGAGAGTGACGAGGGAGGGGAGGGGGGGGGGGTAGGTAAGTGGCGTCTTGTTGGCCTTTGGTTGCTGAGTATATACGTCTATCTTTTGTAGTTAACTCTTTTACTGCGTTTGGTTAGTTTCTTTTGGTGCCGACCGTTAAGTTGACTCTGTCTCGCGAGAAACGGTGCAGCGGGATGGAGGCGGCTGGAACAGGGCGCTCGAGCCACAAGCGAAGTCCAGATAACATAAAGGCCGCCGTGAAATCCTACATTTTTGAAAAGCGAATGCTTAAACGCGGCGGTATAGCTAGGATTGGCATGCGGCTGAACCTCTCGAGACCTCGTTTCCAGTCCAGCGGATATTTACATTTGTCCTAATAAAATTGAACTATACTGTGTTGTTCAATATTTTTGCAGGCGGAAAGCAGTCTTCTTTACCCGAACAAACTTGAAAGGCGGTCAAGTTCTCTACGTGTATGTCAATACTACAATGCATACGTCTCATTTGATAAAAGAACGATAGACAATAAACGTGCCTTTGTTAAATAATCTTGAGATGCGACACCGCATCGTCCTCGTGTTTCGAGCGTCACGAGGCAGAAGAGAGAGATAGACAAGAAGGAGAGGGCTGGGAGGTTAACCGAGATCTCACTCGGTTGGCTACCCTGCACGTGGGAAAGGGGGAACGAAAGATAAAAAAGTATAAGACGGCGATGTAGGGACATAACGTGTGAAGTTGAGGCTAGTGTTTTAGATGTATCCTCCAGTATACACCGTGCCGAATACAATGTCGAGACGGGTCCGAACGATTGTCTTGCAATCGTCAAGCGATTTTTCTTCAGTGGATTCGTTCCACGTAGGCTATCGGGCTGATATAGCGGCTGCCACCGCGTCACGGTGTTTTCGCCGACTCCTGTAGTTTTCGCACTGCCGTAACCGATGCCCTGCACTCACTCGTGTGTCGTCACGAAATCGCGACCCGTGATAACCTCGTCTTCGAGTATATCGCAAGTCGCGCGTGGAACATCGGATCCCGTCTCACGAACCTTATTGCGTCGCGCTGGTCTTTATTAGGACTCGGCAGGTTAAACTCACGGTAGTCGAAGCGGCGTCACGGTTCTGCTTGCACTGCGCGGTGTTCGAGACGTCCGCCGGCCAAACAAGAAGCCGTCGGATACGCTGACGTGTTTGTATTTCGGCCCTCCCCTCCTCTCCCCTCCAAAAATAAAGAGAGAGAGAAATGAAACAGGGACCGTCTTAAGCAAAGAGGGTGTCGCGTCTAAATACACACGGCGGCCCCGCTTGCTGGGCATGCGAGGCGTCGATGCGCCAATGTTTAGACAAGACGTGTGCAGAAGAAGCCCCGGCCGGCGGTTCGACCGAAAACCGGCGGTTCTCGTGGGTGGTCCCCGGTGGGTTGATCAGTTCTGCCATATACTATGCTTATTTCGCCGCACACTTCCTCTCGCCAGTTACACCACCCTATATTCTCCCCCCAAATTCTCACTTCTCCCAACGACCTAGCGACCCGGAACGCCCGACTTGCGTAGGAACCCAATAAGCTGAAGCATCGCAGCCCTTGTGTGGAAACCGTCAGTCGGCGACGCATGCGCGAGGGGTTTCAACGCATAGTCCGCTGTGTGTTGCCGCCAGTCTTCCTTGTTTGTTCGTTCTTTCTTTGAACCCCCGCCTTTGTAGCTGCTGAGCCCGAGTTCGCGAGTTCTATCACCGCCGTGGTGGCCTTATTTCAGTAGGGGCGAAATGCAAATACACTCGTGTACTTCTTTCACTGAGACACCTAAGCGAAATGTTAAGTTAATCTTAACGATTATGATCGTTACACTTCTCGGCCAATCCATTGGTCAGTCAGTCAGTCAGTCTTATCACGAGCGTGCTCTTCGTAAGCCAGATAAGACCCACTAATCCATGTCGCATCGCGTAGATACCATCGAATTTTTCGTACAACCGCTCTGCATCTTTCCAATGTGTCTCCGCGCTCCAAAACATAGTTTTCAACAAGCGTCGACCAATAAAGTTGGCCTTCTCCGTCATTACGTCATTCTAATGAGTGTCTCTAATTGGCTGGAACACCTTCAAGAATTCTCTCTTATTAGAACAGTGGTGTATTTTCCACTGCACGATTAACCCTGCAATGCCCAACGTATGATATCGTCGCGGTTTACTGAACGCTGCAGCTTTATTGCGAGAATTCCCATCGTACACGACAATCAGCTTGTTGATGTTGATTTTTTGGTTGGCTTTCAAAATGTCGGTTTTGATGCTCTTTATTCCTTTCAAATTCCAAGCTGGGGAAAAGAATAACACCGTCCCGTTTCTCTCGATCCTGCCTTGATCCTGCTCGCACTTTCCGGCAGGTGTGTCGTCGTCCTCGTCCCGATGCATAGCTCGACGCTCGTTCCTCCATCGCGAGCGTCGACCCGATGCCAACCGAATAGTGGTCGATGCTCAGCCAGGGAGAGATTGTCCGCGTAACTCGGTAAAATATGGCTACATGCGCACCACGTCGTAAGACGACGACCTTCTAAAGTGGCGCATGGTAACTCAATATTAAAGACTAAAGGGAAATAAAGTTAACGCATAGCCTATAGTATACAGCGTTATTGATACGCCGGAGCGAGTTTGCAGTTGTGGGAAGCTGGGGAGACCAATTATTCAAAGAGCTATTATCGAAAAAAGAGAATTCGGCGGTTCAAATAAAAAATAAAAAAAGCATAACAGCTGATGATAAGAAGACGGAAGATGACACGGAAGAACTGTGGTAGGTCACGCTGTCTTGCCCAGGGCTTTCGCAGGTCCACCAACCTGCGAAAGTTGGTGGACCGGACTAGGGTGGCACCGAGAGCCCGCGTATTCCTGGAACGAGGAAGCCACCCACCTGAGGGCGATGATAGATCTTTCTTTCTATCTATCGCTAGTTCAGAAATAAACGTTCATTTCTCTCTACATATATATCAGTTAGGTTTCAATTCAAGTAACATTCCATCACATTGTTCTACAAATGGGCTTTTCATCGCCAGAAATAAATGTGAACAAAATTTCCTAGTATTCATTGCTGTGGAACTGTGCTGGCGCATTACAGAGTTAAAGTTGTCACCAACAATAGGTGTTCCATTTAAGAGTAGGCCTCGCTGTGCACTGCTAAGTAGTCTGAGGAAACATACCGTATAAGGAACAGGACAACAAGGGGCGGCGGCGAAGGTAACACTGGTATCGATTATTTGGCGATTGTGACAGCTAAGTAGTTACCCTCTAGTTGGTCGGGAGTTTTCGCGGCGCGATTTCACGGGAAAAAAAATACCTTCAACGATTAAAAAAAACCCTTCAGCGACTGCAGCGAAAAGTGCCATACATTGGTATCACATATACAACATACAGCACAGCATTCGTTTTAACAAAGAACAAGCACAAAGCAAGCATTCAAGCCACATCATTGACGATAAGGAGCTCCTGATAACTATATGCGAAGCACGTAGCGCTACCCGCATACGTTTCCCGGTAAAGATTACTGTTGCGCAAGCTGCCGCGGCGCCGGCAGCTTGCGACGTGGGCAGTGACGTAACTAGCCTTTCATATATAAAACAACGAGCCTAGCAACTGATTTCATTGTTGTTGCAGCACCGCTACGGTTGGCTAGACAACGCCTATTTAGGCGGCGTGAACACGAGGAACGGCAAAGGGAAAAAAGACACTGCAATACGAACAGCAGCGGCGTGTTGCCAACATTACCATTACTCCAATTACTCTAAATTACCATTACTACCATTGCTCTAAAGCAATAAAGCATTGCATACCCCCCCCCCCCTCCCCCCTCAGCCGTTGCAGTGGTGGTTTTCAACAGCTTTGCCGGACATCCACTCTCGCAGGGCTAGGATGGCGAGTGAGTTCGTTTTCCCTTTAAAGGTTGGCCTTGGAGTCGAGGAAAACAAAAAGAAGAGATCACGTGTTGACAGAGGCCCGCGCGCGCTCTTTTCATCTTCGTCCCGCAAGAAATATGACCTGTCATGCGACCTGCTCCATCGCCGGTTTCGGAATGAAGACGTGAGCTTGCGTGCGCCCGCCGCAAAGTGGCGCCTGCGTGTGTGGGCTCGCCGCAAAATGGCGGGCGCCGGTAGGCATGAACCGAGGAAAATTTGTTAGCGCGCGGTCGGACGGGCTTGCATACAACTGACACAATCTGCCGACGCTTTCAGGCTGGTGATCTCTCTTCTGTTCGCTGCTTTTCGACTCGTTCGTCAAGCCATTAGCTAAACGCCTACGTTGTTTCCACCGACGATCGCTACACATTAATCGCATGAGGTGAAAGGCGCATAAAACGAGACGTACACACCGTCTCATCAATATCGGACATACGACGAAAGCATGGAGCAAGGAAAGACTCAGTAGAGAACGGAACGCGATCAAATAGAAGCTGGGAAGAGTCAACCCAAGACGTGATGACGTCACTGTAGCTGGTAAATCAAGGTGACGTCACTGTAGCTGGTAAATCAAACCTACCTCCACCCACAAGGCGGAGGTAGGTTCATGAAAGAAAAAATTGTCATCCAACCAAATGTACCACGATACTACAAACGAAACCCCATACGGCTTCCTCAGCAAGAAATCTTCACAGCTGAGGAAAAAATTCTTCCTTGTCCCAGATTCGAACAGGGGACCAACGCACTCTCGGGGTGGTCGATCTACCATCTGCGCTAACCTGGAGGCTAGCAGATTAAGTGGAACTGTGCTTCGAGTTGTCCATTAATTTGCCCTCGCGCTGCGGTCAGCTAGCCCCCTGTTTAGCCCAGATGGCAAAGCAACTGCTCCGGAAAGGCACTGGTCCTGGGTTCGAATATCGGGCCAGGACTAATTTTACCTAAACTGTCTTTCTGAGAAACCTGTACGGGTTTCCTTTGTAGTCTTGCACTACCATTTGGGTGGATGACAATTTTTTCCGTTCACTGTACCTTTAGTGTGTTCCACCACTGCGCTAGCCGCGCTCAGCGCATGCTCTTCCGGGAAGACAATGGGCGCGAGAGCGATTTGCGGCTGCCGCAATCGCACGTGGCAGCGTACACGACAAATCTGCGCGTCGCAATAAGCGATCGAAGTTGCGCAAGCACATGAGGAGAAAGCGTGCACACATTGGTTGGTCAAAGCACCCGAACAAGCGCGCGCCTCGATTAAAACATACCTGGAACCGAGCCCAACGGACCGAGTCTACCTGGTGTAATTTAACGTGCACCCATTGCGCAGTACAGGAGCCTTTTTAAAACGCAGCAATTAGGCGACCGTTCCTGCTTTGAGCACTGGCGTCCCTCAGTTTAACCGAGCGAACGAGCACAGCGAAGGATGAAAGAGCGAACGCAGAGCTCGGCGGGGGATGAAAGACGGCAATAGCGAAGAGATCGCGAGAAAGAAAGTGGAGGAGGAGATCAAAGGAGAAAGGGCAATATGCGGCCACCGCTGCCGCATATCAAACCCACGACTGTGTGCTCGCGGTGGAGCAGCACCACAGCCACTGAGCCACCACGCCGTGCATCTGAAAATTTCAAGCATAAATATTTCTCCGAAAAAACATTCATCATCTTTTACACTTACTGCAGGACGAAGGCCTCTCCCATTACCCCTGTCTTGCGCCAGCAGACCCCGTCTTCTGCCTGCGCATTCGCCGACTTAATCACACCAACCATAGTTCTCTGCCCTCCTCGACTGCGCTTTCCTTCATCCTCTGTCTCTCTCTCTCTCCCTTCTTTCTATTCCCCTTCTCCCTTTCCCCGGCGAAGGATAGCCAACCTGACTCATGACTGTTTAACATCCCTGCCTTTCTTTTATCTCTCTCTCTCTCTCTCTCTTCGCACCCGTTCTGCGATTCTAGAACACTACCGGTTATCCGCCCTACGCCTTACATGCCCTCACCAGCTCCATTTTTTTCCCTCAATGTCATCTAGAATATTAGCTACCTTCGTTTGGGCCTAAACTGGATTCCGGAATGAGCGAAATAATTAACATATCTCACTACATATCAGCAGCAGTCGAACGTTCGCACTGGATGTACAGAACAAGCTCCACAGAAACCCGGAGCACCTGTCTGGGTCTTGTAAGATAGAATAAAGTTGCGCTAGAGTCCTACCGTTCCTGGCTATTGTAAACGTGCCGCTTCGACGAGTTCGTTCTATTGGCTAAATACAATTACATAGTTATCGATCGGCGCAAGAGACGCCTACACATATCGTTATTTTTTTTTAAAGTGTGGAGCACTGTGGGGGTCCGGGCTGTCGGCGGCGTCTACTGTGTCATTTGTCATGTCGTCACGCTCAGAAACACAAGCGCAAAACAGGGCCAAAACATGTCTATACCAGCGCAAAACCAGGTAAAACTAAACTGACTAGATCCAGACTAATATAAAATACAGGAATACTCATGAATTAATCGAAGTAATTAACAGAAATTTGTTTAAATCGCTTCTAACGCACCTGGTTGATACCGGCGCAGCGCAAGAGAGGATAAAACAAGATAAACACAAGGAAAACACAAGGGAAAAAACGGCCGTTCACTGCTCCGCACTTCCCTAGCTTTCAAGTTGAGTGGAACTGCATTGCCGCCGAGTTGACCATTACATTTGAAGCGTTGCGAGGCGAAAAGAGGCAGCGACTTTCGGCGATACTTCACGAGTGTGCGGTTCTCTGGTCAAAGCCTGCCAAGCCGCCGCCAGAGTCATCGGCTGCAGTCACTGACACCGCGCGCGTTCGGAGCGAACGAGGGGAAACGCAGATGGCTGCAGCTCTGCGCGTTGCGCCTCGTTGGTGCGACGATACGCGTTTGTTATCCGAAAGAAATGTTATCCGAAAGAAATGAAATCAGAAATGTTTAACACGAAAGTGTTCTTATCTCGGGTTTCATGACTGATTTCCGGCAACGGAAGTAACGGATGTCATAGTCCCCATCTAGCAGGGGTGAAAGCAGTTTAACACGAAAGTGTTCTTATCTCGGGTTTCACGACTGATTTCCGGCAACGGAAGTAACGGATGTCATAGTCGCCATCTAGCAGGGGTGAAGCGAAGCACTGCATTGTGAGACTAACGAGCGCCGACAGGTAGCGCTTCGGTAGTCACAGCGCAGCGGAGGGCCGAACGCGGCGTAGCCATAGAATAAACAACCAAGTATAGCCTCGTGCACAGTTTCCTTACAATAATTATACAATAAATAATCATATATACAATAAAAACATTATTAATATTTTCCAACGGCAGGATTCGAACACAAGAACACTGGAAGAGAAGTCCGATGTCAGACAGACAGAAAAAAGTTGCCGCAGTTTCACCTGAAAGGCGAAGCATCAATTGCGATAGCAAATTTGTAGAGAGCTATACGGAGTAATGATAGTAGCTTTATCAGCTGTATAAACTTGGACATGCAGCAGCACCGGCAACACGCAGAACTGTTGTCGACGCCGTCGGCGTTTTGCCCGCGTTCGCACAAAATGCGTGCGGCGTTGGTGACTTGCCGGAGTCTCATATAAATAGTGTTAGATACGGACCCTTTTCAGGGATCACCCAAGTTTCCCCACCACCTTAAAAAGGTCGTCGCCTTCCAATTATGGGGCACCGAGGCGTGTCAACCACGCTACCGGACCCGTCAGACAGGTTGGCGACTCCTACCTCACGCACCGCACGTCGAGCTATTGTCTCTCCCCCTGCTTGACTCTTCCCAAAAGTGGAACGGGAGGCTGGCACGGTTCCAGGAAGGAAGCCTTGGTCAAGTGCAAAGCGGTTTTGCGGCTCTGTTGAGCCGTTCCGAGAACATCCCGTCTCCTTCAGCCGAGCGCTTCCAGGCGAGGAGGCAAAGCCGGAGGTAAATCAGCCATCGGACAATGAAGCCCTCGGAGCGTCCCCATTGGCCGAATATGACGGCACTTGCACGGGCCAATACCAGGGGAGGAAAATGACGACACCTGAGCTGGCTCGACGATTGGCCAAAAATGACGGGACCCCGAGAGACCGAAGGGGTTAAAAGAGCGACAAATCGAGGAGAGATTATTCTCTTCTTGCCACGGGCCGCAGCGTCCGAGATGCTGCCGGCCGTTGATCACTTTATGACTGTTCAGTATTTTGTATTTTAATCACTGTACATAATGTAAATAAATCCCTCCTGTTTCTCCCAAGTCCGCCTCAACGTCCCCCAACTCCCGCAACCAACGCCTGCCAGATCTAATAACTGGTGTCAACGATAAGGATGAACCTTCGACCGAAGCAGAGATAAAAAAAAATGTGGTTGATCCCTCTTATATAGGAATCGGTATAGAACACGAAAGTGAAACGTGTCTTCACAGAAGTAGTGTAATGTTTATTGCACATTGATATATAATGTCTATTGGTGTTTTGTGGCTAAAGCGCCCTTAGGCGTTGATGCACCCACGCTGACGCCTGGTGGCACGTCTCCTCCATCACGACTACCAACGTCGATGACCATGAGCAACCGTCGTGCATATGGAAGCTGCACTACGCTGCACACGCTAGCACAACGCGAAAGACGAAGCACGTAACTGACACACTAATACAACGCGCAAGACAAAGCACGTAACTGAATCGTCACCGAGTCAAATCAGCGCGTACAGCGCGTCGTAATTGCAGCCTCCGCGATCAACTTCAGAAACATTTTCAGAGCTAATTGCGGAGGCCACGCTCCGCTGTGCTGAGTACGGTGAACGCCACCTAGGTGGCGTTGGTAGTGCTTCTTGATGCCAGCGTCCCTTCGAATGCTGGCATCGAGGCGTCGTAGTGCTGAGACCACCGAAGCGTTTACTGTCGGTGCGCGTTAAGGCCCGACCACATTCGGCGTTTTTCCGGCGTTTCCTGGCGTTTCGTGACCCGGCGCCGCTCAGCGTCGACGCTGAGGGAGGCGCCAAGCCGAAACGTCGTACTCAAGGCACACCAGAAATCTCGGCGCCGGCGCCGCCGCCGGAAGCGGATCGATGAGCGCCGACTTGGCGCCGACCAATCAGCGCATGGCTGCGGCCGCGCTGCTGGCAACTTTTGCAAGCGACTTCCGCAGCAACCATTTCGCGTGCGTGCCACCATGTGGCGCCAGTGTCTCGTCGGCGAGGAGGCGCCGTCTGAGAAAGCCGCCGCTCGTACCTTCGAGCGCGCTGCCGTGAATGTGTGTGCGTGTGTGTGTGTGTGTGTGCCGCAGAACTATAAACAGGGCTTAAAAACCTTAATCGGGAACATTACTCATAGTTCACTTCAATGACATTGCACACTGCTTCTGGTTAAATCTGTCTTGTCACATTGTGCGACGCTGGACTGGCGCTGTTTGCGTGCGTCTCATGTGACTGGGTGACCTCTCCGGCGCCGTTGATGCAACGACGCCGAGAGACGCAACGGCAGGAAACGCCGGTGAAAACGCTGAATGTGGGCCGGGCTTTAGTGTCATAATGCAGTACTTCTCTTTTCTGCTCGTAGGCGGCGGCACCGCCCCGAGCAAGAGCGCGGGTACACGGAGGAGTGTTAGATATATAAGGCGCGTCTGTGTAGCTCTCTGCAAACGCGTTTGTGGCGCAATGGGTTAAACGCTCGGCGATCTATCGTCGCGGACCGAGAGGTCGTGGGTTCGATTCCCAGATTTTGCATGTTTGTGGAACTTTTTCTTCTGGTTTCTTTCTTTGTATTATGTTCGTGTACATTGTAAGCTGACGTATTTCCGTGACGGAAATACGTCAGTGAAGTCTTGGTGGACCCCGGCATAAAACACTTTCGTGTTAATAATAGGCACTTGGCGCCGCAGCTAAGCGTCGCCTCCCTCCCCTCCCCCACACGGCCTTTTGCGCGTCGGAAGAAGGCGCGTTTGCTCTACATATATGGTGATTGTAAAGGAGGAAAGAGACGCCTACTTTTGCAGCCCTTAAGGGAGCACGGCGCAGAACGTGCGTTTGTACTCCGCCGTGCGTTCACTCCCCGTGAAAGCGCGCGCCCCTCGCGCCCTTTCACTCGCACATACAGCGTTCGGCGGCCTGGCACAACACCCCTGCAGACTCTGCAGCAACCAAGGCCTTCCATCTCGGCCCGATACGTGCCGCCTATGCCTGCCGGTTTTGCTTCGCCCAGCCATGGCGACTCCACTCGATCCCTTCTTTCGCTCCCACTTACCCCTCCCCGTTGGCGCTGAGCCGTGCTCCCTCAAGGGCTGCAGAAGATAGCGCCAACCTTTCCCTTTCCCTCAAGAACCACTTATCATCATCATCGCGCGGCGACGATTTCATCTCCATTGACGTCATACGGAACCTCACGGCGACGACGACGGCGACGCCGACGGCAGAAATCTGCTTTGGAGTGTCCATATATTTGCTATCGCAATAAAAAGAACTTTTATTTTGTAGAAACCATTACGGCACGGACGAACGCCTCGACACGGGACATAAGACGCTTTTATGAATTAGCCGCGGGCATTCCAGTGCATGGCGATGCTTGCCGCTAGGGAGCCTACATGCAACGCTGTTTTTACATGTAGACTGTGCGCGTTCGCAGCGTCTTCTGCACTTCGAAAAGTATAGACTGCTCTGAAATTCACGACAGTGAAGGCATATAAAGCGCAACAAACAAAACCACAAGAACGTATAAATTCACAAGCACGAAGATCAGACAAAAATATGTATTATACCGTGTGTAGGTAGTTAGCGTCGGATTCGCGTGTGGCACCTCGTCGCCTACGGTTTGTGGCTTCAAACGTGCATCAGCAGTGCATCGCCTACTGCTTCGCTTGAAATGGCACCACCTAGGACAATTGCTGCGCTAAAAGGTGCACAAAGGCAACGACGTCGCCGGACTAATCTCGCTTTGCTCCAGCGAGAGACAAGTCAGCGTGAAGCAGAACGCCTTCGCGCGTTCGCGGCGCACGGTGCGAGCTCTGCCACTGAAATTCCTGTAGCTGAGCGCGTCCTAGCTCGACTGGTTGCCATAGCCTCTACGGAGCCGTACCATAATGCTCGCACCTCGCCGAAGCCACTCGCCAGCAGGACGGCACTCGCCAGCAGGACGGCACTCGCCAGCAGGGCGCTGTTCGCCATGCAAACCTATGCAAACCTGCAACACCGTCGCCGGCCCGTAAATTGTGCCCCTTTTGCTGCAGCGGGCAGCGAGTTCACGAAGCAAACTTGCAACCGCTTCTATGAAGATACGTTTTACTTTCGTGGTCTACCGATTCCTATGAAAGAGGGATCAACCGTATTTTTAACAGCGGCGCTGTTTATGCCGAGCGTAATCGGTCGGTCATAGACAGAAAACTCCGCAGATTGATGACGTCACTTCGCGTTGCCTAGTTACTGCCGGCGCAGGTGCGCGCTCGCTTCGCCCGACACAGACACGGCTCCGCCGCATCTTAATCATGTCGTGGTTCTGGCACGTGATATCCTAGAATTTTATATCCCCCCCCCCTCCTTTAAGGGAGACTCCAAATCGAAATGTTAAGTTAATCTGAACGAGTATGATCGTTACACGTCTGGGACACTCCATTGATCAGTCAGTCACTCTTACCACGAGCGTGCCCCTTCGTCAGCCAGACAAGACCCACTAATCCATGTCGCCTCGCGTAGATACCATCGAATTTTCCGTACAACCACTCTGCGTCTTTCCTCTTTGTCTCTGTGCTCCAAAGCATGGTTCCCAACAAGCGTCGATATTTTAAAGTTGTTCGCCTCCGTCATTACATCATTGTAATGAGTGTTTTTTTATTGGCTGGAACACATTCACGAATTCTCTCTTATAAGGACAGTGGTGTATTTTCTACTGTACGCTTGACCCTGCAATGCACAACGTATGATATCGTCGTGGTTCACTGAACGCTGCAGCTTTATTGCGAGAATTACCATCGTACATGACAATCAGCTTGTTGATGTTGATTTTTTGGTTGGCTTTCAAATTGTCGGTTCTGATGCTCTTTATTTCTTTTCAAATCTAAGGTAGGTAAAAGAATACCACCATCCCGTTTCTCTCGATCCTGCCTTGATCCTGCTCGCACTTTCCGGCAGGTGTATCGTCGCCTTCGTCCCGATGCATAGCTCGACGCTCGCCCCTGCATGGCGAGCGTTGACTCGATGCCAACCGAATAGTGGTCGATGCTCAGTCAGGGAGAGATTGTCCGCGTAACTCGGCAAAATATAGCTACATGCGCACCCCGTCGTAAGACGACGACCTTGTAAGGTGGCGCATGGTAACTGAAAATTAAAGACTAAAGGGAAAGAAATTAACGCATAGCCTATAGTATACAACGTTATTAATACGCCGGAGTGAGTTTGCAGTGGTGGGAAGCTGAGCAGACCAATTATTAAAAGAACTATTATCGAAAAAACAGAATTCGGCGTATCAAATAAAAAAAAATAAGCATCATAGCTGATGATCAGAAGATGGAAGAGGACAAGAAAGAACTGTGGTAGGTCATGCTGGCTTGCCCAGGGCTCCTCAGCAGTTGCAGTGGCGGTTTTCCAGAGCTTTGCTGGACATCTACTTTCGCCGGGCCGGCATGGCGAGTGAGTTTATTTTAATATGACCCGCAAACGTTGGCCTTGGGAGTCAACGAAAACAAAGAGATCACGTGTTGACAGAGGCCTGCGCGCGCTCTTTCCATTGCCGTCCCGAAAGAAATATGACCTGTCACACGACCTGCTCCATCGCCGGTTTCGGAATGAAGACGTGAGCTTGCGTGCGCCCGCCGCAAAGTGGCGCCTGTGTGTGTGGGCTCGGCCACGAGGTGGCGGGCGCCGGTAGGCATGAATAAAGCCCCTTGATGTTAGAAAGTAGCGACACTCTCCCCCCCGCGCGCGCTTTCCTCCTCAATTCTCCTCGGATTTCTCCCCCTCACCGGGCCGGCGCGGCGCTGAACCCTCCAGTGGCTCGCTGCAGCCGCATTAGAATCAATGCGCGCGCTTGTTTATTCGGCCCTTTCAAGCGTTGTATGGGAATTTATCCCTTGTGAAACTGTCATGACGAAAGTACGTTTCCGATAGAACGTCGTGACATTTTTTTTTTTGAGGACGCTTCGATAAATACAAGCGGAAGCGCTCCGAAAAAATGAGTACCAAGCAGTGGCTGAGCTGTTTCCCTCTACGTCGCCACTTGGGTTGTCCGTAACGCGGAGGTGTATTGGGTGCATACAATATAAGCAGCGTAGAGTATAAACTAGAATTTGGTTCAAAATATTCGCTCTTAAAATGCTCAGAGAAGATAACCAAGAAGAAATGTGATAGTTTACTTAAAGTGAATTCGCCAAAATCAGTGGGCCAAAAGGCTTTGTACCAATGCCACTGTGCAAAATACGTGCTGTGTTTGCGAAACAGCCAACATAGAACTTTACACACGCGCCTGTATTCCGTCACTATGAAACGACGAGAAATTACATTCCATCACCTCTGGGAGTAACCTAAGTCTCTCTCTCAAAAAAACAACAACAACAACAACAAAAGGCTGATTGCTTACACGGAAACTGCTAAGACTGGCACTTGATAATTAACTTACAGACTTCAAGATGGCAAGTTAATCAGAATTGAGGGAGATTATCAGAAGCGCGTGGCTTGTACTTAATGAGCATGCGCGAATAATACATAATACCACTTATCTACATATATATTGCGGTTCATGCCTTCGCAACATAAAGTACGTAAAGAAAAAGAAATGCTCGCAGTATTGAAACTTTGCAAAGATACAATAAGCACGCAATAAGAGTAAAATAGTTCCTTGGCTTCACAAGTATCAGGCGCAAGGATCACACGCACACACACACACACACGCGCGCGCACACACATACACGCACACACGCGCGCACATACACAAACACGCACACACACACGCACACAACTACAAAATATGAGTTACAGGCATTAACTCACAAATTACATACATTTGAAAACTAACGCACGCGCGAAAACACAAAAAGCTTTGTCACGGGTCGAAGAGTCAACAAAAATTTGAGCCGACTCACTTTAAGAAAAAAACTATATCCACAGTTATCGGTGCTCTGTATTGAACTGAACGAAGAGTCCGGCTATGCGAAGAGCATTAAAATCTTCATGCAACTTCATCCGCAAATATGAGGAAAGCTGCAACATTCGCCTCGCAAAGAACGGCGTGCTTAGAAGGGGCGAAATCTCTTCTCCAGATGTTATGGAGCCACTGCTTCCGACGCACGACATTCCGTTCACCTCGGGGGATATAAAATAAGGCTTGCCCTTTCTCTGACCTGCTGCTGCATTGAAACGCGCAGCAGCAAGGCATTTTCACTGAAAACGAAGCTCAGATTCCTACGAAAGGATGGAAAAACTTGGGAAACACACGTTCGGAGCGGCAGGGCGACCACTACTTGGACTGCTCATGGCGAGCGGGAGAAACCAAAGGCGCGCGAAAGCAAGTTCCGCGCAGTTTTCGTGACGTCAGGGTCACCTGACCGGGTAGTCTCGCGCGCCGCAGCCATTCAGCGTGGCGGATGCGCTGCCTCCGCGAAAGAGGGGGAGAAAAGGAGGAGGTTGACCGCGCCGGCGAGGGTGTGGCGGCGTAGATCAAAGCGTGTCGCTACTTTCTAACATCAAGGGGCTTTAGGCATGAACCGAGGAAAACTCGTTAGCGCGCGGTCGGACGGGCTTGCATACAACTGATACAATCTGCCGACGCTTTCGGGCTGGTGATCTCTTTCTGTTCGCTGCTTTTCGACTCGTTCGTCGCGCCATTAGCGAAATTCTTATGTTGTTTTCACCGACCCGAAAGATCGCCGCACGTTAATGGCCTCAGGTGAAAGACACAATATACGTGACGTACACTGCGTCTCATCAATTTCGGAAATGCGACGAAAGCGTGGAGCCAGGAAATACTCAGTAGAGAACGTAGCGAGATCAAATAGAAGCTGGGAAGAGTCAGCCCAAGACGTGATGACGTCACTGTAGCTGGCAAATCCGTTCAGCGGAACCTCGCAGGGTGGTGGAAGGTTCATGAAGGGAAAAATTGCCATCCATCCAAATGTAGCACAATACTACAAAGGAAACCCATACGGCTTTCTCAGCAAGAAATCTTCACTGCTGAGGAAAAAATTCTTCCTTGTCCGAGATTCGAACACGGGACCAACGCACTCCCGGGGTGGTCGCTCTACCTTCTGCGCTAACCAGGAGGCTAGCAGACTAAGTGGAACTGTGCATCGAGTTGTCGATTAATTCGCCCCCGCGCTGCGACCTGCTAGCCTCCTGGTTACCGCAGATGATAGCGCACCCACCCCGGAAAGGCATTGGTTCCGGGTTCGAAGCTCAGACCAGGACGAATTTTTTTCCCAAACTGTTAATCTTTCTGTCTAAGGAACCCGTAACGGTTGATTTCTTGCCTCGCGCTACATTTGGGTGGATGACAATTTTTTCCTGTCACTGTAGCTTTAGTGTGTTCCACCGCTGCTCCAGCCGCGGTAAACGCACGCTCTTCCGTGAAGACAGCTGGGGCGACAGCGATTTGCGGCGAAAACAATCGCACGTGGCAACGTACACGACAAATGTGCGCGTCATATTAAGCGATCGAAGTTGAGCAAGCATTTGGGGGAGAAAAGCGCTCACACATGGGTTGGGCAAAAGCACCCGAACAAGCGCGCCTCGATTAGAACTTACCTGGAACCAAGCCCAAAGGAACGAGTCTACCTGGTGTACTTTAACATTCAACCCATTGCACAGTATAGGAACCTCTTAAAGCGCAGCTCTTATGCTCCCGTTCCTACGTTCAGCGCCGTCGTCTCTCGACGTAACCGAGCGAACGAACACCGCGAAGGATGAAAGAGCGAACGCGGAGCCCACCGGGGCATGAAAGACGGCGAGTGCGAAGAGAGCGTGATGAGGAAAGCTGATTGATTTTTGATTGACTGATTTTGTGGTTTTACGTGCCAAACCAGTTCCGATGATGAGACACGCCGCAGTGGAGGGCTCCGGGATAATTTTCACCACCTGGGGTTAAGCTGAAGACGACGAAGGCCTCTCCCATTACCCCTGTCATGCGTCAGCAGACCCGATCTTCTGCCTGCGCGTTCCCTCACTTAATCACACCACCCATAGTTCGCTGCCCTCCTCGACTGCGCTTTGCTTCATCCTCTCTCTCTCTCTCCTGCTTCTTTCTATTCCCCTTCTCCCTTTTCCCAGGCGTAGGGTAGCCAACCGGACTCTTTCTTGACTGTTTAACATTCCTGCCTTCCCTTTATATATATATATATATATATATATATATATATATATATATCTTCGCACCCGTTCTTCAATTCTAATACACTATCGGTTATCCGCCCTACGCATTACATGGCCTCGCCAGGTCCTTATTATTGCGATAGCAATTATATGGACACTCAAAAGCAGATTTCTGCCGTCGGCGTCGCCGTCGCCGTTGCCGTCGCCGTCGCCGTCGCCGTCGCCGTCGCCGTGAGGTTCCGTATGACGTCAATGGAGATGAAATCGTCGCCGCGCGCCGCCGAACGCTGTATGTGCGAGTGAAAGGGCGCGAGGGACGCGCTCTTTCACGGGGAGTGAACGCACGGCGGAGAACAAACGCGCGTTCTGCGCCGTGCTTCCTTAAGGGCTGCAGAAGTAGGCGTCTCTTTCCTCCTTTACAATCACCATATATGTAGAGCAAACGCGCCTTCTTCTCACGCACGAAAGGCCATGGGGGAGGGGGGAGGGGGAGGGAAGGGAGGCGACGTTTAGCTGCGGCACCAAGTGCCTATTTATATCAGAGGCTCCGGCAACAGTCACCAACGCCGCAGGCATTTTGAGCGAACGCGGGCAAAACGCCGACGGCGTCGACAACAGTTCAGCGCGTTGCCGGTGCTGCTGCATGTCCAAGTTTATAGAGCTGATAAAGCTAATATCATTACTCCGTATAGCTCTCTACAAATTTGCTATCGCAATTGATGCTTCGCCTTTCAGGTGAAACTGCGACAACTTTTTTTATCAATGTCAACCAGAATATTGGCTACCTTCGTTTGCGCTTAAAGGGATTCCGGAATGAGCGAAGTAATTAACAGATCTCGCTTCGTACCAGCAGCAGTCAAATGTTTGCTCTGGATATACAGGACAAGCTCCACAGAAACCCAGAGCCCTTGTCTGGATCTTGCAAGATAGAATAAAGTTGTGCGAGAGTCCCACCGTTGCTGGCCATTTGTAAACGTGTTCAGTAGGTTTGTTTCGTCGGCTTAACACACGCCTACACATATCATTACTTTTTTTATTGCGATAGCAATTACATGGACACTCCAAAGCGGATTTCTGCCATCGCCGTCGCCGTGAGGTTCCGAATGACGTCAACGGCAATGAAATCGTCGCCGCGCTCCGGACGCTGTATGTGTGAGTGAAAGGGTGCGAGGGACGCGCGCTTTCGCGGGGAGCGCTGAGCCGTGCTCCCTCAAGGGCTGCAGAAGATAGCGCCAACCTTTCCCTTTCCCTCAAGAACCACTTATCATCGGCGAGCGAGCGCACGTCGGAGAGCAAACGCGTGTTCTGCGCCTTGCTCCCTGAAGGGCTGCAGAATTAAGCGTCTCTTTCCTCCTTTCCATATATAGAGTGCAAACGCGACTTTTTCCGTCGCGCGAAAGGCTGTGGGGGGACGGGAGGGAGGGAGGGGAGGCGACGTTTAACAGCGGCACCAAATGCGTATTTATATAAAAACGCCGCGTGCGTTCGCTGTGAACGCGGGCAAAACGCCGACGGCGTCGACAACAGTTCTGCGCGTTGCTGGTGCTGCTGCATGTCCAAGTTTATACAGCTGATAAATCTACTATCATTATTCCGTATAGCTCTCTACTAATTTGCTATCGCAATTGATGCTTCGCCTTTCGGGTGAAACTGCGACAATTTTTTCTAACACTGTTGCCGGTTTCATAGTAAAAGAATCTCCTCAATGTAGAATTTACCCAGGACGGGAATAGTGGTGCTCATTTTGTAGCGTGCGAGAGTATCCGTGAAAGGGTATGTATATACGATCAGTCAGCACTTGATCGGCATCAGATTTTGACGACCGACGACTGCGATCGCCGCTATCGCTAAGGGTTACTTGCCCTTTCTGGGCACAAGTTCGGCCCAATAAAGAGTTATAGTCGTGTCTCGCATTTTTGGCCCAGTTTGATTCTTCACCGTCGCTACAACGTGACAGTATTACCTGAGCTGGCAAAATAAATGATGTTTCGAGAATATCTCGGTGGACAGTTGCCCCCTGCTCGGGGGCAGATGTCCTAAAGGGGATAGCTTTCTGTGGTTGTTCTGCCTCTTTGACACAAGTTTCCCCAAGTGGTTCAGCCTGACGAAGAAAAGCAATACGTGTGTCTAGGAATCAAAAAGAACAGCTTTTCTTCTACAGTCATAGGAGCTTATATTCAGCCATCGAGTGTATTCGACCGCAACAGATTAACTGACACAATCGTGCTCACTCCTCCTCCATTGATGATAGTCGGTTATTTTAAAGCCCATCATCTGTTTAGGGGAAGTGCGAAGACAAATATTAAGGGTGCACATGTTGCATTCTTTGATTCAGATAATGAACTCCGCGTCCTTTAATAACAGAAGCCCTACTCACCTCAATGGCTAAACATACAGCAGCTGCTTAGGCTTTGCTTGGCTTTGGTGCCACAAAGCTTAAGTATAGCAGTACTAAGTGTATCAGCGATAAAGAAACCTACAGCAGTGACCACATCCAAGCTAATCAGATCACAGAGGGACCCCAGTCAACCTGTTCCACAGTAGCCTCAACGCAAATTGATTGGCAAAGGTTACGGCGTCTTATCTGGGAGATGAGAACGAACGATTTGGTTCAACCAATAGAGGACGCCATCTAGAAAGCAACGAACGCTTCAACAAGCTCCTTTCAGATATCAGCCAGCCGTTCTGAATTTTATTCCGGTTCTGCAATCGCTTTCGGCTCTTGCAGCCGCTAAACACAAAAACTTCGGGATCGGCTACTATTGCCCACAAGGAACCATCACTGGTGCGGGGTGTCGGCCCGACACCCCGCATCCCCCGCAAAGGGGTTGAGGACTGCGGCGGAGGCGATGGGGAAGACGCAAGAGGCGACGATGACGAAGTAGTGATACAGGACCACATGGACCATAGAGTTTCTCACTATAACACCTAGAGGGTAATCTGGCGCCACCGTCTATGCGAGTTTAAAGGGCGATGTGCCGTCATGGGAATGAATGGATATGTGTCTGCGAGGCTTGTGTTGGCTGGTGTTCTACAAGGCTTCGTCTAAAATGTGGATATGGCTACACAAATAACGCGTTCTTAAAATAAAATCTACATAAAAGGCTTTCACTCACCCATATTACATCTCTCAATAAAATTTACTCACCTACAATGCACAATCAAGCGAAGAAAGGCAGAAACAGGTGACAAGTTGTTCCAAAGCGAGCCAGAATCTCGTCATCCGCCCTCCGACTTTAGCGGCCAGCTGATACTTTCTACGTTTAATATAGCTGTACATCCAATAGTAAGTCATCAAAAATAGAGAAAACATATTTTTCTGTAATAACAAAGCTAAAAGTGCTTTTTAGGTGCTGCGTGTTGCCTTGACATGGGACGTTAAGGAGAGGGAAGGAGAGCATGCGCGTGATGATGATAAGTGGTTCTTGAGGGAAAGGGAAAGGTTGGCGCTATCTTCTGCAGCCCTTGAGGGAGCACGGCTCAGCGCCAACATGCGCGTGGCGCGCGCTATGCTTATGAAAGAGAAAGAGAGCGAGAGAGAGAAATTGTAGCAGCACCAACGAGGCAACGCGCAGAGCTGCTGCCGATGCCGTCCGCGTTTCACCATTTCCCCGCGTTCGCGCCGAACGCGCGCGGTGTCCGTGACTGCAGCAGGCGCCTCTGGCGGCGGCTCCGCAGGTTTAGACCAGCCACGCCCCGGCAAGTGTGGAGGCACAGCTTGGGAGTGACGTCACCGTGGAGATAAAGCTCGGAGCCGCCACGACGGCGGCAGACCTCTCGTTGACTCTGTGGCGAGTACACGTAGCCAGGGTCCTTCAAAGTATTGAAGGACCCTGATGTAGCCTTGACATGGGACGACCAAAGATCCGGACATCCGAAGAAGAAGCCGCTCATCTTAAAGCGCGTCGCGCGGCCAAGCAAGAATATGCGCGTCGGCGGCGAGCCGATTTGAAATACCGTGCCTAGCAGCACTTAGCATTTCCTAGCAAAACGTAGCCAAGCCTATACTCGCGGACAACTTTCTGTGGCAATGAAGGGAAAGCTACGGGCGCGTGGATGCTGCACATGTGTTAGCGCTCCAAGTAGTCCGGCAGCGTTTGGCAGTGCTTCTGGTTGTACGGAACGGGCGCTGAATCGACGCAGCTTTCACGTGCGACGGTTTCGCGTTTGCCCAGACGCGGAAGAGAAAAGCCACAAAATAAGTAAACTTTTACGCTCAGTGGTGTGTTCTGCCTTATGTAACTGTCGCTCATAAGCTGTTTGTTTTCTCTTCCCCAGCCTAAACCAACGTGGATTAAAACGCGGGACTCTTTTCAGAAGCGCTCTCACTTGTGCGCGCTTTGCTTCCGTTAGCTTTCCCTTCATTGCCACAGAAAGTTGTCTGCGAGTATAGTAAAACCTGGAAGAAGCTAGGTCATTCACCAGCTCCGCTGTTTACTCCAGCCTTGCACCACTGGAGCAAGTTGCTCACGTTTATTATTATTATTATTATTATTATTATTATTATTATTATTATTATTATTATTATTATTATTATTATTATTATTATTATTATTATACTCGCGGACAACTTTCTGTGGCAATGAAGGGGAAGCTACGGAGGCAAAGCGCGCACAAGTGAGAGCGCTTCTGAAAAGAGTTCCGCGTTTTAATCCACGTTGGTGTAGGCTGGGGAATAGAAAACATAAGCAGTTTATTAGCAACAGTTAAATAAGACAGAACACACCAGTGAAAGCAAACGTTTGCTCATTTGGCGGCTTTTCCCTTCCGCGTCTGGGCAAACGCTAAACCGTCGCACGTGGAAGCTGCGTCGATTCAGCGTCTGTTCCGAGCAACCAAAAGCACTGTCAAACGCTCACGGACTACTTGGCGCGGTAACACATGTGCAGCATCCACGCGCCTGTACCTTTCCCTTCATTGCCACAGAAAGTTGTCCGCGAGTATAGAAACGAAGTTAGTTCCTCCACCTCGTCCCAATTAGGCTACTACTCGCCATGAGCTCCGAGATCATCGATGTGCGCGTGCGCCGCCTCATCCCTGAGGTCATGTGCTCGCTGGTAAGAAAATTGTCTCCACTCTCAGCGACCTCACGTACATGGTGAAACTGCACCGTGAAACACGTACTACTATCGCTCTATAGGCAAGTGTACTGTTGACAGTAATTCTTGCTTAGTTTTTTCCCACGTAATAGTTTAAAAGTCGTACACAGAGAACGAACATTGCTTCGCTATAGCTTTCCGCTCTTTAGTTCTCTCAAATCTAGGGTTCCTGTAGGGACAAAAGCAAACGTACTCTTCTGGGCAACCTTGGTGGTTCTTCGTAATAAAGAGTGCTTACGTTCAATCCGTTCCTTGGTTCGCTATTACTGTTTGGACACAAAAGTACTCGCTTTATCACCGCAACCCTCGCAATAGAGCAGTGTGATCACGTTCAGCACTTAGCTTTTCCCACGCATATAGCGCTCCTGTGCATCCTCCCACGTGCATTAAGTGCTCAAACTCTTCCGCTTTTCCCTTAACCCGAGTGTAGGGTAGCAAAGCGGACGCTCGTCTGGTTGACCTTCCTACCTTTCCTCTTCTTGCTTTTTTTCGTTTTGCCACGCTTGATTTCAATGACCAAGGAAACCTATAGCCATTCAAATTCACATACCTCATTGGCTCATATGTTACGATATATAAGAAGAAAATAACTGCGATTCGCTGAGTGCAGAGGTCCTCGAAAATGAACACGCGTGGACTCTTGCGCCTGGACACTTGCACAACGTGGACTCGGGTTGCCAGCGCCTACGGCCGCATTTTGATTGGTGGGGGGGAGGGGGGGGGGGCGAAATACGCAAAATGCCCGCTTGCGCGTTAAACCCCAGGTGGTCAAAATAGTTCCGGAGTCCTCCACTATAGGCGTGCCTCCTAATCATATCGTGGTTCTGCCACTTAAAACCCAGAATTTAGTTTTGTTTACTGCGGTAGAGTTCCGGTGGCGAACTGGGCATGCCAAAGATGAAACAAGCAGGGCGAGAGAGAGAGGTCCTCGATATTCAATCACGAGTGTGCGGGCGGCCGTAAGGATTAAATACTCGTCAATCGATTTCCACTCTTCACGAGACAGGGAACTGTCTCAGCCGGCGGGCGATCGTCGGTGCTCGTTCACGTCTACTGTACTACAGCGTTTATTTTGTCGTCTAGGGATATTTCACTGAACTGATGCATTAGCGTAGTTAGTTTCGCGATTATCCGCCATCTCACGTAGGCCGTATATCTGGCGGAACGAGCCTCTTGCTGACCGCCTTTCAGCTGTCAGCAAACGGTACTGGTCATTTGGAGGTCTGGTCGTGGTCGACCAGGGTCAGTTGTTTCCATCCATTTCTATTGCTTCTTTTGAATTATTTACTTTAATAAAATGATCGATTACTAATACTTGTGCAGATTGAAAACGCGTAGCTCTAGGGAGTTCGGCTATACTAACGGATAGCGTTATGTGGTAGTGAAGAGACCGCTACAAGGGCGGAAGAAAAAAACTGGAAACGGGAAAAGAAAACTTAATTTGCAAACGAGACAAACTGCACGCTGAACATTTCCCCGCGCTTCCGATTCGCAAGAAGCAGTTATATTATTTTTTTTTCTCTTCATTGACGTATACGAACCACCGAAGTAACGCTGCAAGCAAAAACTGCTTGTTCTGTTTGGTTGAAGCGCGATTCAGTGAACCGAGAACTGGCCTGTCTTCTTTTAATGGATTCGTTCGTTCTTCCTACTCTTCTTCGCATTCACGAAAACAGCGCCCGCATCCTTTTTCTTCCTTTTCATTTCAGTCAAGGCTTCGCTCGCGCGGAAAGGAGCGCTCTAAAGAGAGTAAGGGACAATTTCTTGCTGACGTGCTGAAACGGAGATGGATGGATACGATGTGGTTCAGCTCTGGGAAAAGCTTGGCGGTGGAATCGATTCGAGAGCGGAATCGAACGGATGCGTGTACAACATATGCGCGACCTGGCCTTGCCCATTATTCGCAGTCCGGCACACTTTGTCTCGGCGGTGGGTGGCGCGCGCATTTTGTAAACGCGGTAATCGGTTCTCTCTCCCTTGAGTTCGTATTGCTTTATCGCCATCTTTCATTTCTATCATTAAAGTTACTGTCGCCACCTCTGCTTCTCTTTCTCTCTTCGTTAGTTGGCTAGCATTTAAGAAACAATCGAAGAAAGCTGTCAAAATAAGAGAATAGCTCTTATGCGCACTGGAGAGATGAAACGGACGCACTGGCAATAATTCTGAGAGTACTGCTGAGGTTGACGATGGTGTTTGATGACCACGGAACTTATTATCGTAGACATGTTTTGGTAGACGTCACGACACTCGCCGCGGCAGTCCTATCGCCATGGCGTTGCGTCGACGAGCTCGAGGTCGCGGGTTCGATCCTGGTCTCGGCGGCCGCAGTCCAACGGGGGCGGAATGCAAAAACGCTCGGTCACCATGTATTGGGCGCACGTTACAGACACCCAGGGAGTCCAAAAATTATTAATTTCTCTTCTCTGTCCTTTGCCTTTGATCTCATGTTTCATATATGAAACCTGAGGTAGCATGCAAAGCTACTAGTTCAGGTAACCTGTCCACCTATCATTAAAGTTTATCTCACTAGCACGCACGTATTAAATGCGAAGCATTTCTTGGGGAACATTTGGCTGCTTTGACAGTATCTATCTAGCCGCCTACGTCTTTGTGCTCTCATGGTCGTTTCGTTAACTTGGTATGTACAAAAATTGGCATACTATGTCAAGAGTATATGACGAACACAAGTGATATGTTATGACATGAATGTCATGATATGCGTTTCATGCAGATCGTGAAACAGCCGCCTACGTCTTGGTGCTTTCATAGTCGTTTCGTTAACTTGGCGTGTACCAAAATTGGCATACTATGACAAGAGTATATGACGAACATAAATGATATGTCATGACATGAATGTCATGACATGCGTGTCATGTAGGTCATGCCAATGGCCCAGCGAAAAAGATTAACACTCAAAAACAATTGAAATGGGTACGGACGTGGGTACTAAGTGAATGAAACACTAAAGGATGCTGGTAGAAATCACAGTCATGAGCATGACCCAGCATAAATTACAATGACTCAGCGAAAAAAGATTAATATTCAAAAACCACTGAAATGGGTTCGGACGTGGGCACTAAGTGAATGAAAGACTAAAGGATTGTTATAGAAGTAGTAGTCATGACCATGACTGAGCAAAAATGACAATGACTCAGCGAAAAAAAGATTAATACTCAAAAACCACTGAAATGGGTTTGGACGTGGGTACTAAGTGAAGGAAACACTAAAGGATGATGATAGAAGTCATCGTCATGGACATGACTGAGAAAAAATGACAATTACTCAGCGAAAAAAGATTATGTGGTGGTCGGCGTGGTGCGGAATGTGTTACGCGGCGTAATATTGTGTGCTAGGATTATGCTGATGTAGTGTGCGTTATTTATTTATATAACCGTGAGGAGTACCAGCAGAGAGAATAACTTATTTACATAGCAGAGCATAGCTTTGTCTCTGTTTAACCCATTCTCTCGTTTTAGGTGGCCTTAGTCACCTTCCATCCTCACTGGTGGGGTGTTTACCAGGGCGTCCCATACTGCTTGCTAGCCTCCCTTTTAGTCTAGGCTTAGTCATTTCTGGCCTAAGTTTAATGTCTCCTTTCTACGTATCGCGTATGGGGAATGGTGAAAACGGACGTGCTCGTGGAATGTGTTGCACCTGCGCGCCTATTGCCATCGGGACAGTAGGTCATTTGTCATTGTACTCCGAATGGCAGCTATCAACCGCGTAAGCAATGGGTTTAAACTGCGCATTCTCGTCCTGTATTGTGAAAGGGGTTTCCTGGAGTCACATGGCATTTTTCGACTGACTAACCATATAACGCTACGCATTAAAATAATCATTTTAGAGTCCACAACGAGACATATATATGAATGCAGAGTGAACTACATGTTGACGTCTACGTAATTCAAAGCATACTTGCTTTGGAAGTGAATGGTTGTTGCGAATTGTGACAAATGTCCTGTTGCGAAGGCTTAATCTTTTGCTACCTATTGCAAAGTCACCCGGAGTGAAGCGCATATGTTTTGGTTTCATGTTGGATACCCAGGGACCCAACTTGGTATCAGAAACGTTCATGAAAGAGCGGCACGTACCTATGATAACGGCCCCCATTTTTAGACTGCACAACTTTCAGGATAAACTCTTATTCTCAGTGAGTACTTTCTGGCATGCTAGTTGGTTCATACAAAATTTCGTTGTTTGTATTTTATATGTTAATGTTTGTATCGGCACCACTCTCGCGTGCTATAGTAAGTTGGATCAACGTGCTTTTTTGTATCTTCAGATTCAGATGGCATGCGATAGTGACCTTGTTGTTCGAAAAGGCAGACAAGATATGTACTTATTAATGATGAAAGGTACATTTTCACAGATGTCGCGCTTTCTCCAGGTGACGCAACTGTAACCTGCATTTATAGTGCCATCATGGTGCGCCGAAAAATAAAACAGGTGGTAGTCTTAGCTGCTTCCTCACGTGTCTCTTTTTTTCCCCCGCACCTTACGGTGAACCTTTCAGTAATACACTATGAAATGCGGATTCTTAGACTGCATGATTGTCGGGATCGGCCCACGAATACGGCCAGATAGTCGTTACAGAAAACTCTGTTGAATATGAAACTGAGGGTGACGATTTTGGTTAGTCACAATCGTATCAAGCAAGAAGGCAATGAAACCAAGGAATACTTTGGGTAAATTGCTCGCTTTAGTTGAAATGACCGAAACGATAAAGGGAAATCAAAGTGGACAAAAATGAACAACTCACCGCAGGTGGGATACGAACCCACATCTTCGCATTGCGCGTGCGATGCTTACCAATTAACCTACCGCGGCGCCGTTGTTGGCCAACAACTCAGTTGTCCAGCGTTCGTCCACTTTAATTGTTTCTTTCTGCGTGAGTGTTTATTAGCTCAGCGCTGGAAAAATAAATACGAGAGTCGTTTTTTCCCAACCGTTTTGTTTGGTGTAAGTGTTCAAGCGTGTGCCAACACCCCAACTCACGGCCACGGCGGCGGATGGGGGAAATAACTTCTATCCCAGGCGTCACGTAGTACGTGAAATTTGGAGAAGGCAATTGACCAATAAATATCTTTCGCATGCTACCCGAAGGCATCAAAGCTGCCGCGGTTGAAGCCCTCGCTAATGAATTAACGAGAAGAAGGGAAACCGAGGGGTCCGATTGCTTTCAATCACTATCACACGAAGCCAACAGACAATTAAGCCAATAAGTAAAGCGTATAGGGTTAATTACTGGTTTTAACTGAAACGCAGAAATTAGGGCGTAAAGGAAAATAAAAGTCGACGTAAAGAGACTTACCGCAGTTGGGACCAAGTCCCCATTATCGCAATACGTGTGCAATGCCTGCGAGGCAAAAAAAAAAATAAGTGACAAACTGTAATATACGGCAAATTTTCTCTGAATGCAAGAATAACAGATCAGGTAAATTATTCAAAAATTGCTTGTCGCACCGCTTCACCCAGTCTCCTTATACGGAGCCTTCGTAAGCGTTTGTCTTCCATAGACAAACCAGCTACCGAGCAACGAGGTCGCGGGTTCGATCCCAGCGACGGCGACCGCCTTTTAGACGAAGGCGAAATGCGATAACTCTTGAGCACGTAGATTTAGATGCGCATTAAAGCAGAAAACTCAGGTGCTCGAAAATAATTGGTAGACCACGACTAATAGACGCCTCATAACTAGTTCGTGGTTTCGATGCGTACAGAACGTCATAATTTTGTATTTACCAGGCAAATCTCAGGCATCCTTGACTGGTGTCCACTTTGTGAACCTTACAGTTTCTTATAACTACGGAGTGGAAAAAACTGGCGCTACCGTGGTACTTTGTGTACGGGAATGTGTATGTGTTTCGGACTGGCGTTTTTCTCGCCTACACAAGCCACCGTGAAAACGCGTGTGGCTGTAGCACTGTCACGCCTGTCGGAATGATTTCTTGCTTACTAAAGTGAAATACCGATTGTTCATGATAATTATGCAATACGGTGTCTTTAAACCTTCGGAACTCGTACTAGGGCTTAGCAATGTTTTCCAACGGTAGCGATATTCAGCGGCCGCTAAAGGTTTAAAGAAAACCAACAATAACTACCTGTGGCCCCTTTACTAATCTATCGAAATAAAGGCGTCGTGAACCGCCCCTCGAGCTTGGTGAAAAAGCGCAGACCACGGGTATCACACGCTGCTGTGAACATCTTAGCCAAAATTTCGCAGTCGTGCGGGACGCCTGGAGCTTGCCTAGCAGAGCGCGAAGCTTCCCCTTCCCCCTATCGAACGCTTCTTCTTTCAAGGAAGCCTTCTCTCTCTCTCCTCTTTTCGGGCTGCCATATTTCGTCATATACCAGATTACCATAGGCGGCTGCTCACTGGTCAGTCGTTGACATCAAGTAGGAAGGGCAAGGTCGATCCACATAGGTCGCGAAGCTTCGGGCGAAAAGCGGTTCAGAACCAATTGTCACCGACATCAGCAAGGGTATTTATGGGAGCAGCGATTGAAGCGCGGCTATGTTTGGAGGGAATAAACACTGGGAAAAAAAAAAGCGTTTTTCAATTAAAGCGAGACGCAGTTAGATTCATTCAACGAAAATAAAATTCCTAATTCATTTTATATATGCATGGCGAGAAAAGATACAACTGTATTTTACTAGATCATTATCAATATATACCTTTTTTCAGGGCCCACCGTGAGAGCGCCCATCGATAGCGGCGGGCGTTGACGACGCTATCACTTGCAATGCCATGCAACTCTTGGAGTGCGTGGAAAGGGGCACTCGTAAACTTCACCTGTTACAATACGCCCCCGTCACATGTGTTGTGTTGCATGTCGACGTTTGTCTGAATTAGGTGATGCGGGTAGTTTTATTGTTTCTTAACCAGTGCAGTCAAAAGTAGTGAGTTGCGACCGTCAGATACTTGTTTACTTTAGTTGTTTTCATGCAACAGCGCTCGTCGACGGGCTTGGCGTCCGACGAAAGGACGAGCACTCTACGCAATCTACGCCCAAAGTGTTCGTCGGCCTCTAAAGAAAGTATGTTCTGTGCAGCGATGCGATTTCGACATCCGTACGGCTGATCTTTTCCGGCATCGCTTTTCGCGCTGAAAACTCGGAACGCCCATGAAGTCGAATGGCGGGGCATTTGAATATACAGCTCTAATGGCAGGCCTCCGAAAACAAATTTCGCGCCTATGAGAACAAAATGACGTCACTTCTGTTTTTGACGGATATGACGTCAAATTATTTTTTCTTCCGCCGGAAGTGTTCCCTCCTCACACAGATGGCGCTAAGCCCCATCAACCGCCGGTAAGCAACCATGTTTTGAACGTATGGGCTTCTATAGAAGCTTCGCTACCAGGTATATCTACCCTGGGAAGGGTGTTTGGATCAGTGCATTTCTTGCTACCGTTACCGCGCAAATTTATTGGGCTCATTTAATAAACAGGCAGAAGTAAGCGAAAATGTGCGTTTGAATTAGGATTGGAGTTACGTACTTCCGCAAGTACCACAATCCTATACTTTTCGCTGACTATTGTCTGCTAACGCTCGGCCGCGCCCGCCCGCGTAATTGTAACTCCGATATATTTTGTATGATGCGTCTCACCGTGTAATTTAGCTCAATGGCTAGAATTGTTCTATCTGCCACCAAGCAATTTAAAAAAAATTGTTGCGGCTAATAAGAAAGATCCCAGATACAAAAAACTGAGCACTATATACAGGGAACGGTTTTACACTAATTTCAGACTAAACACGATTTGACGGTCATATTAGTACTTAGACCTATAAAAACAAGCTGTTATACATAATTGAATTTTCACATTTTAAAGATGTTGAACGCGTTTAGAAAAAAGCTTATTTCCAACAAATGCTATACGAACAGTTCAGTTTATTTGGACATTTTTAAATTTATTGTCACGTAGTAGTGACGGTGAAGAAAACAGTCGTAAAACTGTGTGTGACGAAACTGATTCTTTATTGGGCGAACCTGTGCCCACAAAAGAAAGCTACACTCGAAGCACAACGATAGCGGCGAACACAGTCGGCGATCGTCGAAATCTGATCAGCGGCGAAACGCGTCGGCTTTTATACCTGAGTCATCGAAGGTTCTAGATTAATCCCTGATGCCCGCGTGTCTTCCAGAAAGTTCTAGACAATTCGCCTCAGTCATGCAATCAGATAACAGAAGCGTCGGTGAAAACAGGCAATGGGCAGAAGCATCGATAACGTTCTAGAAACTTCCGATACAGGCGCGTCCTGCGCCCAGCGATAACGTTTAACATTTGTTAGCCGGTGGAAAGCGGCCACCGGTAAAAGATAAACATGTATACGTGTCAATACCCTCCCCTTAAAAAGCATCGTCCCGATGCTACAAACACGAAAGCGAAAACAAAACAATGCGTAATAAACAACAAACAAACAAACAAAAAACAATAACAAAGTAACGAAGTACCTAAGGTCGTCAGCGGGCGTAGAAAAGTTTAAGACGCACCACATGGATGACTTCAGGTCGTGCCCGGCGCCGCTGTGATTGCGAAATGCCGTCTGGCACGACCTCATAGTCCAGTGCGCCAATACGTCGGATTATCTTATATGGTCCGAAATAGCGACGCAATAGTTTCTCGCTAAGTCCTCGTCGGCGTATCGGAGTCCAGACCCAAACACGGTCGCCGGGCTGGTACTCGACGTAACGTCGTCGTAGATTGTAGTGTCGGCTGTCGGTCCTCTGCTGGTTCTTGATGCGCAGGCGGGCGAGCTGTCGACCTTCTTCGGCACGCTGCAAATAAGTGGCAACGTCGAGATTTTCTTCGTCAGCGACGTCTGGTAGCATGGCGTCAAGCGTCGTTGCCGGGTTCCTTCCGTAGACCAGGTTGAACGGTGCCATGTGCGTCGTTTCTTGCACGGCCGTGTTGTATGCGAAGGTCACGTACGGGAGGATGGCATCCCACGTCTTGTGTTCGACGTCGACGTACATTGCCAGCATGTCGGCGATGGTCTTATTTAGGCGCTCGGTGAGGCCATTCGTCTGCGGGTGGTAGGCGGTGGTGCGGCGATGGCTTGTCTGGCTGTACCTCAGGATGGCTTGAGTTAGCTCTGCCGTAAAGGCCGTGCCTCTGTCGGTGATGAGGACTTCTGGGGCACCGTGACGCAGGAGGATGTTCTCAACGAAGAATCGGCCTACCTCGGCGGCACTGCCTTTGGGCAAGGCTTTTGTTTCGGCGTAGCGGGTGAGGTAGTCCGTAGCGACGACGATCCATTTATTCCCGGACGTCGACGTCGGAAAAGGCCCCAGTAAGTCCATCCCGATCTGCTGGAACGGTCGGCGAGGTGGCTCGATTGGCTGTAGAAGTCCGGCTGGCCTTGTCGGCGGTGTTTTGCGTCGCTGACAGTCTCGGCATGTTCTTACGTAATGGGCGACGTCGGCAGAGAGGCGAGGCCAGTAGTATTTTTCTTGTATCCTCGCGAGAGTGCGTGAAAAACCGAGATGTCCAGCCGTTGGGTCGTCATGGAGAGCTTGCAGAACTTCTGGACGCAATGCTGAGGGTACCACGAGGAGGTAGTTGGCTCGGAGAGGCGAGAAGTTCTTCTTTAGAAGAATGTCGTTTTGCAAGAAAAACGACGCCAATCCTCGCCTGAACACCTTCGGCACAATGACGGTCTTGCCTTCCAGGTAGTCTACAAGGCTCCTTAGTTCTGGGTCGGCTCGCTGTTGTTCGGCAAATTCGTCGGCACTGATTGGTCCCAAGAAAGTATCGTCATCCTGGTCGTCCTGTGGCGGCGGTTCGACGGGGGCGCGAGACAAGCAGTCGGCGTCAGAGTGCTTTCGCCCGGACTTGTAAACGACGGTGATGTCGAATTCTTGAAGTCTCAGACTCCATCGTGCGAGGCGACCTGAAGGATCCTTCAAGTTAGCTAGCCAACACAAGGCGTGGTGGTCGCTCACAACTTTAAAGGGCCTGCCATAGAGGTAGGGGCGAAACTTTGATGTAGCCCAGATGATGGCGAGGCACTCCTTTTCTGTTGTGGAATAATTTGCTTCCGCCTTCGATAGCGACCGGCTAGCGTAACTTACAACCCTTTCTAGTCCGTCAGTCCTCTGCACAAGCACGGCGCCGAGTCCTACGCTGCTTGCGTCGGTGTGGACTTCGGTATCGGCATTTTCGTCGAAATGCGCAAGTATTGGCGGCGATTGCAGGCGTCGCTTCAGTTCTTCAAATGCTTCGACTTGCGGCGTCTCCCACTTGAACTCGACGTCGGCCTTCGTGAGATACGTCAGTGGCTCAGCGATCCGTGAAAAATTCTTGACGAAGTGCCTGTAATAGGCGCACAGTCCGAGAAATCTACGCACTGCCTTCTTGTCAGCGGGCGGAGGAAAGTTGGAGATGGCCGCAGTTTTCTGAGGATCGGGGCGCACTCCTGACTTGTTGATGACGTGGCCCAAAAACAAGAGCTCCTCATATGCGAAGCGGCACTTTTCTGGCTTCAACGTGAGTCCGGAGGTCTTGATTGCTTGAAGAACTGTTTCAAGGCGCCGGAGGTGTTCCTCGAAGCTTGAGGCAAACACAACGACGTCGTCCAAATAGACGAGGCAAGTCTGCCACTTCAAGCCTGCCAGTACTGTATCCATGACACGTTGGAAAGTGGAAGGCGCCGAGCAAAGACCAAACGGCATGACCTTGAACTCGAACAGTCCGTCTGGTGTTATAAAGGCAGTCTTCTCCCGGTCTCTCTCGTCGACTTCGATTTGCCAGTAGCCGGTTTTGAGGTCCATCGACGAAAAATACTTTGCGTTGTAGAGTCGATCCAAGGCGTCGTCAATCCGTGGGAGGGGGTATACGTCCTTCTTCGTGATCTTGTTGAGGCGACGATAATCGACGCAGAAACGTAGGGTTCCATCCTTCTTCTTCACTAACACCACGGGGGACGCCCACGGACTCTTGGACGGCTGGATGATGTCGTCGCGTAGCATTTCGTCGACTTGTTGCCTTATGGACTCGCGTTCGCGCGCCGAAACTCGGTACGGGCTCTGACGGAGTGGGCGGACATAGTCGTCGGTTATAATGCGGTGCTTGGCGACAGGGGTTTGTCGAACTTTTGACGACGACGAGAAGCAGACCTTGTATTGCAGGAGCAGAGCTTTTAGCTGTTCTTTCTTATGATTGGGAAGGTTCTGATTGACGTCGAAAGTTGGTTCAGGTACTACAGTCGTCGTTGCAGGTGCACTGGAATCCGTGAAGGCGAACGCACTGCTGGCTTGTACTATTTCGTCGATGTAGGCGACCGTGGTGCCTTTGTTAATGTGCTTGTATTCGGGGCTGAAGTTCGTGAGCATCACCCTTGCTTTCCCTGCACGTAGCTCAGCTATGCCTCTAGCGACGCAAATTTCACGGTCGAGCAGTAAGTGATGATCGCCCTCGATGACGCCCTCCATGTCTGCAGGCACTTCGGTACCGACGGAAATCATTACGCTGGAGCGAGGCGGAACGGTGACTTGTTCTTCAAGCACATTTAAGGCATGGTAACCGATGTTTGTATCCGGTGGTATCGCTTTGTGCGTTGAAAGCGTTATCGACTTGGACCTTAAGTCGATGACTGCACCGTGTTGGCTTAGAAAGTCCATGCCTAGGATGACATCCCTGGAGCATTGCTGCAGGATTACGAAGCTCGCGGGGTAAGTGCGGTTGTTAACCGTGACTCGTGCTGTGCAGATTCCAGCCGGCGTTATTACGTGACCTCCCGCTGTCCGTATATCGGGTCCTTGCCAGGCCGTCTTCACCTTCTTTAACTTGGCGGCGAACGTGCCACTGAAAACTGAATAGTCGGCGCCAGTGTCGACGAGAGCGGTGACGTTATGACCATCGATGAGCACGTCTAGATCGGTAGACCGGCGTCTGGCGTTGCGGTTAATTCGTGGCGTCGGATCACGGCTGCGTCGGCTTGCTCTGCTGCTGCTACGTCGCGTCGGAAGGTCTTCGTTCGGCGGCGATGTGTTGTCAAGGCTGTTGGTAGGCGGCGTGCTGATATCTCGTCGTGATGATTCGCGAATCGTCGTCGTCGTCGGCGGCGGAGGATCTTCGGCATTGCGTCGTACAGCAACCGCACCTCCATCGGTTGCTGCCTTTAGTTTCCCGGGTAAGGGCTGGGAGATCGGCCCCGGTTTGGGCCGGCATACAGGCGGCGATGCGGCGAGATGTAGCGGCCTGGTGACGGCGAGCGTGAGGGTCGTCGTGGTTGCCACTGGGCTCCGGCAAGGTAGTCGGCGATGTCACGTGGTCGCTCGCCAAGCTGTGGACGTGGCGCGTTGACGGCGAACCCTCGTAGGCCCATCTCGCGGTATGGGCACCGGCGGTAGACATGGCCGGCTTCCCCGCAGTGATAGCAGAGCGGGCGGTGGTCGGGGGCGCGCCAAATGTCCGTCTTCCGCTGGGAGCTGCGCTGGGCGACGGGCGGGCGTGCAGGCGGCGGCGGCGGTGGACGACGGAACTGCGGCGTTACGGGGCCCTGGCGCGAGCGCGGAGGGGGGCCTTGACGACGGGCGACGGCGGCGTAGGTCATCGCTTGCGGCTGTGGTTGAGGCGATGCCGGAACTTCTGGCACTTCCAGTGATCGCTGAACCTCTTCTTTACCTATGTCAGCGATCGAAGTCACCTGAGGATGCGATCTTGGGAATAATTTCTGTAGTTCTTCCCGTACAACCGCTCTGATCGTCTCGTGCAGGTCGTCGGCGCCTAGAGCTTGAGCTTCGGCGTAGTTTGTCAGTGCACGGCGGTTGTATTGCCTGGCTCGCATTTCAAGCGTCTTCTCGATCGTTGTGGCCTCCGAAACAAATTCTGCCACAGTCTTGGGCGGGTTGCGCATCAATCCAGTGAATAGATGCTCTTTGACGCCCCGCATCAAGAACCGAACCTTCTTTTCTTCAGACATGTCGGGGTCGGCGTGGCGGAAGAGGCGAGTCATCTCCTCCGTGAAGATCGCGATGTTCTCGTTCGGCAATTGTACTCTGGTTTGCAAGAGAACCTCGGCCCTTTCCTTTCGTACGACACTCGTGAAGGTCCTCACGAAGTTCTCACGAAATAGGTCCCAAGTCACTAGAGTGCTCTCTCTGTTCTCAAACCAGGTCCGAGCAGCGTCATCCAAAGAAAAATAGACATGACGTAGCTTGTCGTCGTCGCTCCATTTGTTGAACGTCGCGGTCCTCTCGTATGTCTCGAGCCAGGTTTCCGGGTCTTCAGCCGATGATCCACGGAAGGTCGGTGGCTCCCGAGGTTGTTGCAGCAGGATGGGGGACGCTGGGGCTGCCATTGGGGTCGTTGACTTGGCCTTGATCGCTGTGGTCTTCTCGGGAAGAAGTCCGTACTCCGGCAGAAGTCCTTGCTGCCTGCGGCTAGCTCGCTGGTCCTTGGCGACGCTGGTGTTGTCCTCCGGTTTCGGGCTTGGATCGCGGCTTTGTGGGGGCGTTCGCTGCATGAACGCAATAGCACCTCCACCAGATGTCACGTAGTAGTGACGGTGAAGAAAACAGTCGTAAAACTGTGTGTGACGAAACTGATTCTTTATTGGGCGAACCTGTGCCCACAAAAGAAAGCTACACTCGAAGCACAACGATAGCGGCGAACACAGTCGGCGATCGTCGAAATCTGATCAGCGGCGAAACGCGTCGGCTTTTATACCTGAGTCATCGAAGGTTCTGGATTAATCCCTGATGCCCGCGTGTCTTCCAGAAAGTTCTAGACAATTCGCCTCAGTCATGCAATCAGATAACAGAAGCGTCGGTGAAAACAGGCAATGGGCAGAAGCATCGATAACGTTCTAGAAACTTCCGATACAGGCGCGTCCTGCGCCCAGCGATAACGTTTAACATTTGTTAGCCGGTGGAAAGCGGCCACCGGTAAAAGATAAACATGTATACGTGTCATTATAAACGTTAATACACAGACCAAACCACAACCATGGCCACTGGATAAAAAAAAAGTTACAACAATTGCGACTCGGTTTTTCCTTTTACAACCTATTCCAACGATAAATTCGTGCCGTTTCACATTTTGGGGATGCTGCTTTCATCGCCCTAACTTCGACGGGTCGTTGGAGCCGGTCTATCATGCATTCCTATGCAGGACTCTCATTTTGAGCATTAAATATGGCACAAGGCTGATCTGTAAACCTTCTTCAAACAAATCGTCTAAACTGCTAATATACCTGCATTTTCAAAAGCCATCAGCCAAATTTCGAAACAAGCATCGAACTTTACATCAAATATTCGAAAACATATTCCCGAAGTTCGGTGAAAGCCTAGTTATCACTACGATATAGATAAGCCATCTGTTAAATATTAGAGGAAGAGGACGACGATGGCGACTCGCGCGCCCTGCGCGATCGGCTCGCTCGTGATCTGGCGCTTCTGGACTGACTGATTCGAACGGCGAGTATGGACGCGTTGTTATGGTCCTTCGGGCAATAAACTTCCCCTTCCCACCATTCTACTGCGAAGACTCCTTTGTTTTACACCATCCTCACATGTTAAACTTTCCCCTTGTTTTCCCGAAGTCCTCACATGATTGTGAAACGCTTCTCGCAATTTTGCCATTTTCATGACAAGACAATGCCACTCCAAGGAGGATTAAAAAAAATTGAATTTTTTTAATCCTCCTTGTGCCACTCCAATGACAAGACGTACGTACTCGGGTGGGTCGCCATCCAACGCTGGACCAGTCGCCTCTAATGGAAGTCTGCTGAAGGCATCGGCTGTGAGCAGTTGTTTTCCAGGCGCGTACTGCAGCTTGTACTGGTAGACGCCCAGGAAGAGTGCCCACCGTTGAATGCGAGCTGCCGCCATCGGTGCACGTGTCTGGCGATCCGGCCTCAGTAGCCCGAGCAGAGGTTGATGGTCGGTGACTAGGGTAAACTGCCGACCTAAAATATAATCCCGGAAACAAGATAGGCCAAAAATAAGTGGCAACGTTTGTCGCTCCAACGGCCAATCATTCTGTTCCGCACTCGCTAACGTTCTGAAGCGGAATCCGATTGGCCTATGCCCATTTCCTTCCGAATGAAACAGCACTTCTCCCACGCCATAGGGAGACGCGTCGCATTCTAGCTTCAGCTCTTTGTTGGGCTCGAAATGAACCAACAGTTGTGCGTTCTTCAGGCTTTCCTTGGCTTTTTCGAATGCAGCCTGATGCATTGGCAGCCACTCACAGTGCCATTTGGTTTCCATTAGCCGGTACCACTGAGCGAGAAGCGAGGACATATTCGGCAAGAATCCTGCATAATACGTGAGCACGCCCAGGAATGAACGCAACTCTGTGACATTACGTGGTCGTGGCGCTTGCATAATAGCATCTACGTTCTTCGCAATGGGATCATGATCTATTCGATGCCAAAGATACGCAACTGAAGGTTGTCTGAACTTGCATTTGTCGGGCCTAAATTTCACGCCGTGGTCTCGGAATCGTTCTAATAGTTCCTTAAGCCTCACTCCGCTGTCACCGCTACGCTCAGAGACTAGAACGTCGTCAAGGTAGGCTTGGACGCCCGGTAACCCGCTAAGTATCGCATCCATCTTCCTTTGAAAGATAGCCGGCCCTGAAGGTATGCCGAACGGGAGTCTGTTGTAACGATACAACCAGCGATGCAGGTTAAAGACACACACTTTGCGCGACCCGTCGTCTAGCGGTATTTGGTTCTACGCGTCCTTCAAATTCAACGTGCTGAAAGCCTCACCCCCAATAAGCTAGCAAACATGTCCTCGACTACCGGAAGTCGGCAATGCTCCACATCGCAAGCTGGGTTGAGGTTGACCTTCCAGTATCCGCAAATTCGAACAGTACCGTCCCTTTTCAAGACTACTACAATAGGCGTAGCCCATTCCGCATGCTGTACCAGCGACAAGACTCCCAGAGACACCAACCGATCAATTTCGCTTGAGACCTTGTCGCGGAGCGCATAGATCTGGCCCTACAGAATTTTGGCATCGTCGTCGACTTGAGCTTCAGGCTGGCAGGAGGACCTTTGATGAGTCTAAGGTCTGCCGAGAAGACGTCTTCGTAGTCAGTAAGCATACTGTTCACCCTGTGGGCGCGTGAACTTGCAGCGGCAGGCAATTCCGGTGCCGTCAGCTGTCCAATCGTTACGCCCATATTGCTGAGCGCTGTTATCAGGTCACGTACACAGAGGCGCGGTCCAGCGCGGTGAAGCACAATTAGTGCGCACATGACGGACACATTTTATTGCGATATCAATTATATGGACACTTCAAGCGGATTTCTGCCATCGGCGTCGCCGTCACCGTGAGGTTCCGTATAAAGTCCAAGGGCGATAAAATCGTCGCCGCGCGCCGTATGCGCGAGTGAAAGCGCGCGGGGGACGCGCGCAATCACGGAGAGCGAACCCACGGCGGAAAGCAAACGCGACTTCCGTCGCGCGAAAGGCCATGGGGGTATGAGAGGGATGGAGGTGGGGCGACGCTCTGCTGCGGCACCAAATGCGTATCTTGCAACTTGCGCAAGGGGAACTGGCCACTCAGTCTCCCACGCGAAAGGAGGAAAGTGGGAAGGCAGCGCGGGAGGGAAGGGGGGGGAGCTTCTACTCTGCCAACAACTTCGCTTGTACTTTGCCCGGCTGCCGCGGTCTCCCGCACCGTCTCTTAAAAGAGATCTCCACACGGCTCTGACCCTTGTATGCGCTGTGCATTCGCCGCTCAGTTTCTGTTGAAGCGATAGACCGCACGAACCTTCACTCGCTGCGGCGGCTGAGCTTGCTGCCACCGTTTTAACAGTGGTTGTCTGCGGTCATTGAGTGTGATCTATTAATGTTTGCTTGTGCACGCTGACACCACGTTTGTTAATTCAGTTAGTAAGCGAAAGTGTCTAAGTTTATGCAGCCGATAAAACTACTATCCCTACTCCACATATCTCTCTACTAATTTGCTATCGCAAGTGATGCTTCGCCTTTCGGGCGAATCTGCGACTCTTTTTTTTTTTTTTTTGTACCGCGCCGACTGTTCGAGTTCACCCAGCGCGGACAGCTGTCTCGCGTAACACGATAACTTCATTCGGGGAGCCTTCAAGCGTGGCCACTGTGAGCCGTGTCGCTCGTAGATTTGGCGCGAGATGATGCACACCGGAGACCCCGTGTCGATTTCCACATATAGTTCAACGCCTCGCCAACAAAACGTGCGTCCTATATCGGTGGTTCCAATCCGTTTGTCTTTTGCGAGATTACGGTCCAAACGTGTGCTTCTTCGCTGCCGTCATGGTTTGACGTGGTTTGAATGACCGTCAATGCTTTTACACCCTGTGCCCGTTCCGCACTCTGCCCGTCTGATATCGGCGCGTCAAAGCACGGCCAAGCCAAGTTCCCGCGCCGCCCACAACGAAAACCGCGTGCATTCGTCCACTGACAGGCGTTATCGTCAGGCCTCGTGCTTCCACATCTACCGCACGTTAGCGCTGCGTTACTGCTGTGGTTCTGTTGAGATGAGTCATCACGGGCTTGCACTTTCAGCAGCCTTGGCGATTCTGCGCTCATATCTCTAGCATCGTTGTCCGCTGCTTCCGCTGAAATGGCTATAGCGTCGGCGTCTTCTAGCGTCAACCCTCCTTTCGCCAGTAGCTGCTTGCGCTGGCTATTTCAGCCTACGCCGCAAATAAACCGGTCCCTTAACATTCGGTCCAATGCACTGCCAAAGTCACAGTTGTCCGCTACGCGGCGTATGTCCACGAGAAACGCTTCCATCGACTCCCCTTCCTGTTCGCAACGCGTAAAAAAAATTCACAGCATATCCACGGGGTGAATGATGATGAGTGGGCGAAGCTCCGGAGGGAATAATCGGATCTCCCGCTTAAGGGGACGCTAGCACAAACGCGTTGGAAACGTGCAGTACTCTCTAGTAAGGGGGAGCGGCCACAGCGTCTTACGCAGCCATTTACACATGCCGGAACGTGCACCGCGTTTGCCGACGCCATCACATGACTGCTGAGAGAGCATACCCCCCGTATTCATAAACGCTCCTGGACTTGAACTTGACTTGCCACCGCCTTGGGCAGCGCGTTCGAAACGCGTTGAAGGTAAGGCGGAGAGGCCACAGCGTCTTACACCAGCTTCTTACACGGGCCGTAACGCGCTAGCACAAACGCGTTAGAAACGCGCTAGAAACGCGGCCTTTCGTTAATGTTGGGTATTTATTGCCATCGTGGTGCGTGTGTCTACGTGCGCTTCCTGGCGTAGTGGGCTAACGCCGCGCGCTCGGAAGCGAGAGGTCCCTGGTTCGATTCCGCGCTACGGACACAACTTCGGAATTTTTTTTCTCATTTTTCTCAGACTGGTTACGCACTACGACTACGATGAGGGACGAACGGGTGCCGCTTTAAGGAGCTTCGCCCCTAAAACCTTGTAGCTCTCTGCAGTCTCGTGACGCTTGGGGTCGTAGTAGCTATTTAGCGCTGCAACTGCTTCGGTGTACGTGAGTGAATTGGGAGTCTTTGGTGCGATTCAGCCAGGGGGCGGAAACTCCCTATACCTCCCTTGGGACGCTCGGTCCCATGCCGATACGTAGAGGCAGCGCCGCTTCCACCCCTGGTGGTTGCGGGATACAACCCCCCCCCCCCCCCCTACTGAAAATAATTCACAAGCACAACAATTGCATCCATGACGTCACTGATGAGGTCAGAAGGTAGAGGGCCCGCTGTCTGGAGGAGGAGGGTTGCCGCGGAAGTCCTCCTTTCCCACTTCGCATGCAAGCGGGCTGTGTTCGTGCTGTGTTGCAGGTCCGCTGGCAGCGCGGCGACATTGGCGAAATCGCGGAGCAGAACCCGTTAAGTGTGCCGTGTTAGGAAGCGCTTTCTTTCTGTCCCGTTTACCTTGAAAGCTTCTATTCATGTTTAAATCACTGGGCAATCGCTGGTACACACCACCGCCAAGCAATATAATTAGAAATACTTATACAGCAAACCGTCGTTACCTACTAATATTCGTTGTTAAAATGTTACATTTAGTCATTTCGTGAAAGTAGTCGCTTTGAAATTCTTGTGGTTAAGTTTAGGGCTATGGTTCAACTATTAAGCAGATACAGGGAGGGGGGGGGGGGGCAGCATTAAGGAATATAACTTCCTGGCACCATGCTACGTTAATTTTGTTCGTCTGTTGTGAAGTCGATCAAGTAAAGCTGGCAGATTCCTATGTCAGCCAAAACTCAAGACAAGTAAAAGTCTACCGTTTTCGTTTTATTCCCACATTTCGTACTGAAAAAAGGCTGAGCTCCACGCAATGCGAAAGTGTCAATCTACAGAAGGAATTTTCATTCACAACGAAAATTTGTACATAATGAGCGAACATAGATTCCAAAAGACCCAAACCAATGCGAAAATTATTAACCACGACGGCTGCGTCTTTCTTTTTTTATTTTAACCTTGGCCAAGTTCATGGTGACAAAGAGTGAACAACATATATACCCCAACAAATACGCAGTCAAGCCCTTCATTACAAGTATTTCACCGGCAGCAGATGGGCTGCCGTCATGACTAATGAGTCGAGCGTCACTACTCTTATGTAAGACCACTCAGGCTTGCAAAGAACAGGTTTACTTATGCAAATGAATACCTGCTCAGAAAATAGAGTGAGATACTTGCGCTTACCTGTTGTCATTAGAAAACCTGGAAAACTGGGCTTAACTGGGAATCCCGGTCTTAGAACACCACACAGTCGCACATGACATGCGATGCTGCGATTTAGCCATCTTCGTCTAACGCTTGGTTGGCCTGCTTTCCTATACGTCTTCTGTTCCTTGCACCCCTGATCAAGCTTATCTGTCTTATCTTACCCATCTTCATACCTGACAGGACAACCGAAGCAGGTGACCGAGCGCGATCCGACTTGTGATACCGCTTAGCGAGTGGCAAGGGTGAGCGGAGGCAAGCTCGACGGACGCACGAAGACAACCACTTCCCGCGCTTCTCCCGTAAAATTCGCAAGAACAGACATAAAAAATAACTTAGGATGTCCGGCAACCGCTAGGAGCGCGCATGTTCCTTGAAACCTAAACTATCACTCGCTTTTTGGGGGCTGATTCGACCAGCTAGCACTTGAACCAAGGTAAATACACCTGGTAGCGAAGCTTCCATGGAAGCCCATACGTTCAAAACATGGCGGCTTATCGGCGGTTCATGGGGCTTAGCGCCATCTGTGTGAGCAGGGAACACTTCCAGCGGAAGAAAAAATAATTTGACGTCATATCCGTTAAAAACAGAAGTGACGTCATTTTGTTCTCATAGGCGCGAAATTTGTTTTCGGAGACATGTCATTAGAGCTGTATATTCATATGTCCCGCCATTCGACTTGATGGGCGTTCCGAGCTTTCATCGCGGAAAGCGATGCAGAAAAAGGTCAGCCGTACGGGTGTCGAAATCGCATCACTGCACAGAACATACTTTCTTTGGAGGCCGACGCCCGAAGCTTCGCGACCTATGTGGATCGACCTTGCTTGAACTGTCTGCGCGCTGAGGGCAGCCACCAACAGCGTCCGTTGCTTATTTGAGTCGGTAATGTCGTTCGCTTCAAAATATGCTTCTGTCTTTAGAATATATGGTTTCCACTTATCTTTGGCATCGTCGAACAGTGGTTAGCTGAAGACTGGCCATGGTTCTCTTTGGTGCTTCACGTCGCGGTAGTCGGGTTTCACCACGGTGTGGGGGCGCTTTCACTGCATGGTCGGTTTCCGTGAGACTCGTCGCCACTGTTGTCACCAGCTGCGACATGCAGCAGCACAACGAGACGCTAGCTGGTGGTGGAACAACGTTTATTGATGGAATAATATATATATATATATTGCAGTGGTGAAAGGGTTTGGGAAAGGGAACGCAGACGATACAAGGTCGATCCACATAGGTCGTGAAGCTTCGGACGAAAAGTGGTTCAGAACCAATTGTCACCTACATCAGCAAGGGTGGTTATGGTAGCAGCTATTGATGCGCGACTGTCTTTGGAGGGAATAAACACAGGGAAATAAAAAAGCGTTGTTTTAATTAAAGCGAGACGCAGTTAGATTCATTCAATGAAAATAAAATTCCTAATCCATTTGATATGCGCATGGCGAGAAAAGCAGATAGAACTCTATTTTATTGCGATAGCAATTATATGGACACTTCGACCGGATTTCTGCCATCGGCGTCGCCGTCGCCGTCGCCGTGAGGTTCCGTATAGATTCCAAGGGCAATAAAATCGTCGCCGCGCGCCGTATGCGCGAGCGAAAGCGCGCAGGGGACGCGCGCTATCACGGAGAGCGAACGCACGGCGGGAAGCAAACGCGACCGTCGCGCGAAAGGCCGTGGGGGTATGGCAGGGAGGGAGGCGGGGCGGCGCTGTGCTCCGGCACCAAAGGCGTATCTTGCCACTCAATCTCCCACGCGGAAGCAAGAAACGGGAAGAGGGGGGGGCAGCTTCTCCTCTGCCAACAACTTCTTCTCTGCACTTTGCCCAGCGGTGCCGGTCGCCCGCACCGTCTCTAATCTCCACACGGCTCTGACCTTTGTGTGCGCTGTACATTCGCCGCTCAATTTCCGTTGAAGCGATAGACCGCGCGAACCTGCGCTTGCTGCCAGTGTTTTGACAGTCGTTGGCTGCGGTCATTCAGTGTGATCTATTCATGTTTGCTTGTGCGCGCTGACTCCACGATTGTTAATTCAATTAGTAAGCCAATGTGTCCAAGTTTGTGCAGCCGATAAAACTACTATCCCTACTCCGAATAGCTCTCTACTAATTTGCTATCGCAATCGATGCTTCGCCTTTCGGGCGAAACTGCGAAATTTTTTATTTGATCATTATCAATAAATACCTTTTTTCAGCGCCCAGCGTGAGAGCGCCCATCGATAGCGCCGGGCATTTACGCCGCTATGACGTCACTTGCAATACAATGCAGTTCTTGCAGTGTGCAGACAGGCGCGCTCGTAAAGTTCACCTGTTGCAATACGCCCACCTCACATGTTGTGTTGCATGTCGACGTTTGTCTGAATTAGGTGACGCGGGTAGTTTTAGTGTTTCTTAACCTGTGCAGTCAAAAGTAGTGAGTTGCGACCGTCAGATACTTGCTTACTTTAGTTGTTTTCGTGCGACAGCGCTGGCCGACGGGTTTGGCGTCCGACGAAAGGACGAGCACTCTACGCAATATGCACCCAAAGCGTTCGTCGGCCTCCAAAGAAAGGATGTTCTGTGCAGCGATGCAATTTCGACACCAGTATACGGCTGACCTTTTCCTGCATCGCTTTCCGCGCTGAAATCTCGGAAAGGCCATCAAGTCCAATGGCGGGGCATTTGAATATACAGCTGTAATGGCAGGCCTCCGAAAACAAATTTCGCGTCTATGAGAACAAAATGGCGTCACTTATGTTTTTAACGGATATGACGTCAAATTATTTTGTCTTCTGCCGGAAGTGTTCCCTTCTCGCACAGATGTCGCTAAGCCCCATGAACTGCCGATAAGCCGCCATGTTTTGAACGTATGGGCTTCTATGGAAGCTTCGCTACCAGGTGTATTTACCTTGGACGATATCTCGGCAGAGGAGCCGGGAGGGAAGGAGTACACGAATGAGAGGGTGCAAAAGCGTGCGCGCGCACAGCTGGCTTGGCTGGTCCGCAGCAACGTACAGCACAGAAAACATAACTTCATTACTTAGATCATTAAAAAGAAGCGGGTTACGCATAATTCAATTGCAGCAGTATAAGCATGTTGAATGTATTTAGCAAAAGCTTATTTCCAACAAATGTTATACGAACAGTCCAGTCTATTTCGACATTTCTGAATTTCTAAACGTGAAAACACAGACAAAAATGCACGCATCTCCACGAAGTGAATTATGACGAGTGGGAGAAGCACTGGGGATCGTTTTTACCGTAAATCACCCGTGTCATTGCCGACTCGCGCATGTAAATGAGTGACAACGCGTGTGTACAGTATATACAATGTTTTATTTGTAATAACTCGTATGTCTTGTTGAGTTATGGATTCCGTTTTCCCTTCATTATCAGTGCTGTGTGGTCCCTGAAATGTAGAGCCAATGGTTCTTCGATCATATCTAGCCTGAAGTTGGCAAAGACGAGGTCTATGCACGTTCCCCTGGTGGTTGTTGGTTGTTTCCAGTAATATGAAATGCATCGTAGGGCGTATCGAGACGTCATATACTGCACAAGCGAGTCGCTGTCCGTGATGTCTACGTTGAAGTCTCCGACAAGTACGAAGGGGTTGTTCTTGTACTTTGTTTCGTATTCGCGCATGGCTAGATCGATGTACTTTTCTACGTTACCTCGGGAGAGATTAGGGGCCAAGTACACTGTCATGACGACGGCTCCGTCGGATAGCTTTATTGCAGCGTGTTCGCCGTTGTGAGATTGGCTCGTTATTGGTAGGTCGAGATCCACCGTGGTCTCTGGGAATTTCACGTACATCCGAACACCACCCGCCGAACGCTCTGCTTCTTCTGTGCAGACGACGGGGAAGAATCCATTGACGTGCGGTCTCACGTTCCACGTTTCGGTAAAGCAAAGGACGTCTGCTTTCGTTAGTATGGGATCTCGTTCGACGTCTTTTGCGTGGGCATTGAGGGAGTGCGCCGCGGAGAGAAGCGGGGGGCGGGAAGTGAGCTAGGAACTGGTGAGGAGGTAACCGCGTGCGCATGCGCCGCGCCGCCCTCTTCCGCCCTCCTGGTTGCTATGGCTACAGTGCGGCCCACGTTGATCGTGAGCACGGACAAGGTGGACGGACTGACAAGCCTCCACCGTAAGGTAAGGAGCCTACATGCAACGCTGTGTTCTTTTTTTTTTTGGAGGGGGGGGGGGGGGGCGAAGCACCTTAGGGTAGGAAGCTTACATGCAACGCATAACAGCGTTGCATGTAGGCTCCCTACCTTAAGGTGCTTCGCCCCTAAAAAACCACAATAATTGCCACTTGGTTTCCTTCTGGTTACTATTCCTACAATAAATTCGTGTCGTATCACATTTCGGGGATACTGGCGCATACAGAAGCCTAGCACCGTGTCGTTGGAGCCGGTCTTAGATGCATTCCAATGTAGCACTCCTTCATTCTGAACATTCAATGTGGCACAAGGTTGTTCTGTAGACCTTCTTCAAAGAAATCGTCTAAACGGCGAATATACCAGCATTTTCAAAAGCCATGAACTAAATTTCGTAACAAGCATCGAACTTTATTTCAAAGATTCAAAAACAGCTCCACGAAGTTCGGTCAATACCTAGTTATCACTACGATATACATAAGCCATCCTAGCATGTTAAACCTTCCCCTTGTTTATTTATTTATTTATTTATTTATTTATTCAGTTACCTCACAGGCTCCCGAAGGAGTATTGCGTGAGGGGAGGGTACAGGAAATTAGCAAAAAGGAAAAAGGAGTACAAAGAAAGTTTTCCCGAAGTCCTCACATGGTTGTGAAACGTTTCTCGCATTTTTGCCAGTTTAATTCTAAGGGGCCTGCCAGTTGAACGACTGCTAGTTGAACGAGAATTGTGCTATCGGCCCCAAGCAGTTTCTTTTTAAATGCGAAGCATTTCTTGCCGGCGGCTTTGTCCGTCCCTCCCGCGGCGTCCCACGCCCCCACAACGCATGCGCGTCCCCTCCCCGTCACTCTCCTCTCCTACGCTCCCCCCTTTCACTCCTCTAGGAATCCTCTACTGTACGGAGCGGCGTCCGCGTGCCACAATCCCAAAGCGCATCTGCGTCCCCTCTCCCTCCTCTCCTATGCTCCCCCCCTTTCTCTCCTCTAGGATACGGAGCGGCGCGCACGACAGGTGATGCGACAGCTGCATACTCCGCTGGGGGCGCCACGGTAGTTCCGCGGTATGAAAATGACGGAGCGCGCGCGCCTCATTCTCTCTCCTGTGCAGCGCCGCGATGAGCGCTCGGGCCGCTGCCGCGAAACCATCTCCCGCTCAAGCTAAACACCTCCCCGCTGCTTCGCATCCACACATCGTTCCCTTTAGCGGGAGATGGGGTAATTTATTTTAATTTGATGCGGCTGAAAAAAAAAACACGAAAAACAAAAGGTGACGTCGAGTTTACTCGCGTCTATATCATCAGCCTATATTTATGTCCACTGCAGGACGAAGGCCTCTCCCTGCGATCTCCAATTACTCCTGTCTTGCGCTAGCTGATTCCAACTTGCACCTGCGAATTTTCTAACTTCATGACTCCACCTAGTTTTCTGCCGTCCTCGACTGCGCTTCCCTTCTCTTGGTATCCATTCTGTAACCCTAATGGTCCACCGGTTATCCATCCTACGCATTACATGGCCTGCCCAGCTCCATTTCTTCCGCTTAATGTCAACTAGAATATCGTCTACCCCCGTTTGTTCTCTGATCCACACCGCTCTCTTCCTGTCTCTTAACGTTACTCCTAAGATTTTTCGTTCCATTGCTCTTTGTGCGGTCCTTAACTTGTTCTCGAGCTTCTTTGTTAACCTCCAAGTTTCTGCCCCGTATGTTAGCACCGGTAGAATGCAATGATTGTACACTTTTCTTTTCAACGACAGTGGTAAGCTCCCAGTCAGGATTTGGCAATGCCTGCCGTATGCACTCCAACCTAATTTTATTCTTCTGTAAATTTCTTTCTCATGATCAGGGTCCCCTGTGAGTAATTGACCTAGATAAACATATTCCTTTACAGATTCTAGAGGCTGACTGGCGATCCTGAATTCTTGTTCCCTTGCCAGGCTATTGAACATTAACTTTGTCTTCTGCATATTCATCTTCAACCCAATTCTTGCACTTTCTCGATGAAGGTCCTCAATCATTTGTTGTAATTCCTCTCCATTGTTGCTCAATAGGACAATGTCATCTGCAAACCGAAGGTTGCTGAGATATTCGCCATCGATCCTCACTCCTAATCCTTCCCAGTCTAAGAGCTTGAATACTTCTTCTAAGCATGCAGTGAATAGCATTGGAGAGATTGTGTCTCCTTGCCTGACCCCTTTCTTGATAGGTATCTTTCTACTTTTCTTGTGGAGAACCAAGGTAGCTGTGGAATCCTTGTAGATATTTGCCAAGATATTCACGTATGCCTCCTCCACTCCTTGATTACGCAATGCCTCTATGACTGCTGATATCTCTACTGAATCAAATGCCTTTTCATAATCTATGAAAGCCATATAGAGAGGTTGATTGTACTCCGCAGATTTCTCGATTACCTGATTGATGGCATGGATATGGTCCATCGTAGAATATCCCTTCCTGAAGCCAGCCTGTTCTCTTGGTTGACTGAAGTCAAGTGTTGTCCTGATTCTATTGGAAAGTATCTTGGTGAAGATTTTATACAATACTGAAAGCAAGCTAATGGGTCTGTAATTCTTCAATTCTTTAACGTCTCCCTTCTTATGGATAAGTATAATGTTGGCGTTCTTCCAGCTCTCTGGTACACTTGAAGTTGTGAGGCATTGCGTATAAAGGGCCGCAAGCTTTTCAAGCATGATATCTCCTCCATCTTTGATTAAATCTACTGTTATTCCATCTTCTCCAGGCGCTTTTCCCCTGGTCATGTCTTTCAAGGCCCTTCTAACTTCATCGCTAGTTATAGAAGGAGCTTCTGTATCCGGTTCATCACTATTTCGAATGGAAGAAGCTTGGCTGTTTTGGCTACTGTACAGGTCAGTATAGAATTCTTCTGCTGCTTTTACTATGTCATCGAAATTGCTGATGATCTTACCATGCTTATCTTTCAGGGCATACATCTTGCCTTGTCCTATGCCTAGTTTTCTTCTGATTTCATGCTGCGTCCATATTTTACGGCTTCCTCAATTTTTCCCACGTTATAATTTCGAATATCCCTTACTTTCTTCTTGTTGATCAGTTTTGACAGTTCAGCGAATTCTATCGCGTCTATTGTGGACCTAATAAAGTTGCTTCACTCACTCACCTGGGATGCTATAAGTTTGACCCAGCTAACGTTAGCCAAGATCTTTCGTAATAATAATAATAATAATAATAATAATGTGAGGCAGCAGCAGAGCTGTTGTCTCGTCGCCTTTATTTGGCTGAGCCACGCGCTGAACGAAGACGACGCGCACAGTGATGATGATTATGTACAGGTGAAGAATATGAAGGATTAATATTTTGCTCACACTAATTACCCCCTCGCGCGAAAGCGGCCAACCTGGCCGCAGGTTATAGCGGTGCGGCACGTCGTTGGAAGGGCTTTAGGCGCGAAACGTGGACAATTTCTATGCCACGGTAGCGGCCATCGGAAGGCGTGACAACGGGAGTGACGCGGTAGTTCACTGGCGAAGTTTGCTCTACAACAGTGTAGGGCCCTATAAAACGCGACTGAAACTTTTCGCACAGGCCAGGAACTCGAGTGAGTGTCCACAATAACACTTCATCGCCGGGGCTGAACTGAACGATGCGGTGAAATGCATCGTAGCGAGTCTTCCTATCCTGTTGACTTGCCTCGGTGTTGAGGCGGACGCGATGGCGACACGCGGCAAGGCGAGATATGAACTGCTCACTCACTGACGCCGACGAGTTCACGGGGGCATCAAAAAAAGAGACGTCGAGGAGAGAGGTCGGTTGACGCCCGTAAACTAGAAAGAATGGTGAGTAGCCAGTAGTGCGCTGTGCAGCGGTGTTGTAGGCAAAAGTCACGAATGGCAGGATGGTATCCCAGTTGGTGTGGTCAGCGTTGATGTACATGGAGATCATGTCAGAGAGAGTTCGATGGAAGCGCTCTGTGAGGCCATTAGTCTGAGGATGGTAGCTGGTAGTCGTCTTATGGATGGTGTTGCATGTGCGGAGGACGTCCTCGAGTAGCTTCGACAGAAACGCCTTGCCACGGTCACTCAAAAGGACGCGTGGCGCTCCATGTCGTAGAAAGATGGCTTCCAGGAAGAAAGTCGCAATCTCCTCCGCGGATTCTGAAGGTAGAGCAGCTGTTTCGGCGTACCTGGTCAAGTGGTCAACTGCAGTGACGACCCATCTCTTGCCGCTAGCTGATAATGGCAGCGGTCCGTAGAGGTCAATCCCGATGACTGCGAATGGAGCGTCAGGACAGGAAGAGGTTGCAGCAGTCCAGCCGGAGGTGAAGTGGGCCGTTTGCGGTGCTGGCAGAGCGAGCAAGAAGCGACGTATTTCGCTACGCAGGTGGCAAGTCCAGGCCAGGAAAAACGACTGCGGATGCGTTCATAGGTCTTGTGAAAGCCGAGATGTCCAGCCGTGGGATCATCGTGAAATGTCTTCAATATCTGTTCCCTGAGTGATCGAGGAGCGACAGGAACCCAACGCTGTCCTTCGGAGTGGAAGACATACCGGTAGAGGATGGAGTTTTCACACTTGAAGTTCTGTAACTGGCGACGGGCTCGCGCGTTAGGAGGACGAGATGAGCCGTAAAGGCGTTCCATAATTGAGTGGCAGTAAGCGTCGTCGCGTTGGAGGGAAGCGAACGTCTCAGGGTGGAAAGAAGGAAGACCGTTGAGAGCAGCGAGTGAAATAACTGCAGAGGACGCGTTTACAGGCTCGGTGACGGATGGAGGCAGGCCGGAAACGTCGGACTGCGGTGGTAACGGACAGCGGCTGAGAGCATCTGCATCATTGTGTTTCTTGCCGGATTTGTACGTGACGTCGAAGTCATATTCTTGCAGACGAAGTATCCAGCGGCCTAAACGGCCAGATAAATTCTTTAACGTCGACAAACAGCATAAGGCGTGGTGGTCGGTCACGACCGTAAAGTGGCGGCCGTGTAGATACGGTCGGAATTTTTGGATGGCCCAAACAACGGCGAGGCACTCCTGCTCAGCGATTGTATAATTTTTCTCGGCCGATGTTAGCGTCCGACTTGCGTATGCGACCACGCGTTCCTCAAAGCGTTGTCGTTGCAAAAGAACAGCGCCGATTCCATGGCCGCTGGCATCAGTATGGAGTAGAGTGGATGCGGACTCATCGAAATGACAAAGCACTGGCTCAGACGTGAGGGCATGCTTTAAAGTGTCAAAAGCCGCTTGGCACTCGTCTGACCATACGTATGGAGTTCCTGAAGGAAGGAGTCGGTGAAGCGGAGCCGCGATGGTAGCGAAGTCACGTATGAAGCGCCGGAAGTAAGAAGCCAGGCCAAGAAAGCTGCGAAGTTCTTTGGAGCGTTGGGGCCTCGGAAAGCGGAGGACGGCGGTAATCTTTTCAGGGTCAGGCCGAATGCCGTCTTTGCTTACGAGGTGGCCCAGTACTTTAATAGTCTTGCTGGCAAAGTGGCACTTTTTGGTATTCAGCTGAAGACCAGCAGCAGAGAGACACGTCAGAACTTCATCGAGGCGCTGCAAGTGGAGTTGGAAGGTCGAAGAAAATATGACTATGTCGTCAAGGTAGCACAAACAAGACTTCCACTTAAGGCCCCGCAGAACAGTGTCCATCATTCGTTCGAAGGTTGCTGGTGCATTGCAGAGGCCAAAAGGCATGACGTTAAATTCGTACAGTCCATCAGGTGTTGCAAAGGCAGTTTTTTCCTTGTCGGCCTCATGCATCGGAATTTGCCAATAACCCGAGCGTAAGTCAAGACTGGAAAAGTATTCCGCGCCTTGCAATGAATCTAAGGCGTCGTCAATGCGAGGCAAAGGATATACGTCTTTTCGGGTTATTTTGTTCAAGGCACGGTAATCAACACAAAATCGCACTGAGCCATCTTTCTTGCGCACCAAAACGACGGGTGACGACCAAGGGCTGGCGGAGGGGCGGATGATATTTCGCTCGAGCATGTCGGCAACGTGCTTGTCGATTATCTCGCGTTCGGCGGAAGAAACGCGATATGGTCGACGGCGGACAATAGAACTTCCATCGACGTGTATGCGATGAGTTGCCGCTGAAGTCTGTCCCAAGAGAGGTGAGTGTACGTCGAAGGAAGATTTATGTTTCGACAACAAGGCCAGTAGTTGATGTGCTTGCTGCGGAGTCAGATCCGTACTGATTGCGCTGGCGAGAGCAGTAGCAGGAGCAGCAGCTGCAGGTGGGCGTGGTTCTGCAGTACCAGTACTCGAAGCCATCACCGAGACAGGCTGTGTGTCCACACCGCAAACCACGACAGCACCTTTGGGAAGCAAAATCGGCTCATTTGTGACGTTGAGTACTGTGAGAAGGGCCGTGCCGTTGATGAATCGAACGAGTACTCGACGCTAGTGCAATTCCTTTGGAGAGGCAACGGGCTGATGGGGTGACTAAAACATCGCCATTGTCAATTACGTCGGAAGCAATCACAAGAAGTTGCTCGTGGCCAGGTGGTACCACACAATCGGCTACGGTTCGCAGACGGTGGCGGGACTGAGGCCCCTTGTCGGTGTCATCGGTCTCGCGCATGTGGACAAGGCGTTGTCGGCAAGAGATGAAAGCGGCAGCAGCAGAAAGAAAGTCCCAACCAAGAATGAGCATATAAGCGCAGGAAGTCAGCACTGCGAACGGAATATGGTGGCGAATCCCATTAATAAAAACTCGAACGGTACACTGTGCCGATGGCCGTATCGTAAGGTTATTCGCGCTACGTAAAGGAGTGCCATGGTAAGGTGTAGTGACCTTGCGTAGACGAGAGCACAAATCGACATGAATAATAGAAATAGCGGCTCCCGTATCAACTAATGCTCGAACAGGCACACCTTCAGCATACACTAATAACAAATTGGCCGGGCTCTCAGGAGGTGTTGTTTGTCCGAGCGATGCAGCTTCCCCTCCAAAAACTGCACCATCTAGTTTTCCGAGTGGTAGTCGGTATGGGTGACTGGCTGGAGAGGCGATGTTGAGCGTCGGAGAGGGGAAGGAGAGCGGCGGCGTCCTGGACGGTAGTTTCGAGGAGCGTCGGGTGGAGCGGGTGGGGAGAAGGAACGTGTTGAAGGGCGGCGCTGGTATTGGCTTGGAAAGGACACCAGATCCCTCTCGTAAGTATCGTAGCCGCGGCGTTCGTCCTGCTGGCGCTTTCGACAAAACCGCGAGATGTGGCCTCGAATGCCACAATAATAACAGATTGGGCGGGAGGAGCGCCAGGGGGCGTAAAATCCAGGTACAGGTGCACGCGGTGTAAAGGCTGCGACGTCATTCTGAGGAACCGGAAGGGCACGCTGAGCGACGGAAGGCTGCATGGCAGCAACTTGGGCGTACGTGAGTGGCGGATTTCGCGGTGGCGGAGGGTCAGGGCGTACAGTGGAAACCAAGGAAGACAGCTCGTCTTTGATGATGTCTCGTAGCCCAGTGGACGTAGAGTGAGCTGGAGGAACAGCAGAGCACGACAGGCCTTGTGCTTGAAGCTCTTCGCGGATCAGAGCCCGAATCAACGTGCGCAAATCGGCATCCGAAGAAGGTCGCGTGTCACAGACGTCTGGCTGTAACCGGATGGCTTGTAGGGTATCCAGATGCTGGCAGGTCGCGATGACATCGTCTACGGTGGTGGGGTTTTTAACTGCTAGTGCGTTAAACGCAACGTGTCCAATGCATTTTAAAATGTGTCGAACGCGATCGGTCTCGCTCATAGCCGCGTCAACGCGGCGGCAAAGGGAAAAGACGTCTTCAATGTAGGAAGTGTACGTCTCCCCTGGTTGTTGCATGCGCGCATCGAGCTGCCGCTTAGAAACTTCAGAACGGATGGATGGCGTTCCGAAAATCTTCCGGACTTGGTGCTGGAAGGTGGTCCAATCGGGCAAGGCCCTCTCATGGTTAAAGAACCACGTCTTCGCGACATGGGACAGGTAGAAGGCGACGTGGCGAAGTTTCTGAGTGTCGTCCCAGTGGTTGTACTCACTCACCCGGTCATAGTTCTCCAGCCAGTCCTCGACGTCGTCGCGCGGGAGACCAGAGAATAGTGGGGCCACGCTGCGGGGCGGTAACGGTCCACACGGAGGCGGCTGGTTGGGGGGCAGCGGGGTGATGCCGGAGGCTCCGGTTGCGGTACTTGGGTCATGGCAGTGGACAGGCGGAGCACACGGCGACCCGAACGAAGCTCCAGTGGAACTCGACGTCGTAGAGGTCTAGGGGATCGAAAGCAATCTCCACCACTTTGTAAGGCAGCAGCACAGCTGTTGTCTCGTCGCCATTTATTTGGCTGAGCCACGCGCTGAACGAAGACGAGGCGCACAGTGATGATGATTATGTACAGGTGAAGAAGATGAAGGATTAATATCTTGCTCACAATAATAATAATAATAATAATATAATAATAATAATAATAATAATAATACAGAAAAAAATAAGATAACGTTTGGTTATTCTACGTGAAACAGAAGTTGAAGCAGTGAAAATTATGATGACAAAGCGTTGTGGAAGTTAGTTTCACCATGACTCCTTCAATAGTTCTTTCAGCATGCTTTTTGATGTAGCGTTAAAAATTTCATTTGGTAACTTGTTAAAAATATCCGGCACATATGCACAGCGTCTGGCCGCACCATACTTTGTGGATGAACGAGTAACCATATAGCGGACGTGTTTACGAAGTTCCCTTGTGGAGGTATTTTTTTGTTTGAAAGCGGAAGTCCAAAAGTGTTTTATGACAACTGTTTCAACGAGCAAAGAATGAAAATTAGGCAGACCAAGTTCACGGAAGATGTTTGCAGCTGTTACTGTTTGGGAATTGTAGGCAACATTTATAAGAATATTTTTTATAATCCTGTCTACCCTGCATCTCCAACGATCCGAACAGAATCCGAAGACCGTAATACCATATCTCAATACACTATAACCCAATGCATGCACAATCAATTTTTTTACAGAGAGAGGCGCAATACTTTTCATATTAAACATCAGCCAAGCGACTGACCTCAGTTTTGAACAAATGAGTGATAAGTGATGTTGCCATGATAAGTTGCTATCGAAAAATACTCCAAGATATTTAACACAATCTACGCATGGAATAGGAGTACACTTACAAGGAACGCAGTTAGACTTATGTAAGTAGAGAGGCAAGTTAATCACAGTAGTCTTGAGTGGAGAGCGAAAACATACCAGTTGTGTTTTTTGGGCATTGACACCCATTCCATTGTTACTGAACCAAAGCATCGCATTGTACACGTCATTTTGCAACATTTCAGTTGACATTTTGTAAGATAGATGTTTTGCTAGTAACACAGTGTCGTCAGCATACTGGAACACAGAACATTTGGAAATCGCCAAAGGAAAGTCATTAACGAAGATGTTAAACAACAATGGCGATAAAATTGACCCCTGCGGTACACCCGCATTCAGCGACAACTTAGAACTGAAAACGCCCTTATCATCAGTAGCGACCACTTGAAATCGGTTGCTCAAGTAATTTTTGAGAATGTTGTAAAAGGGTCCACGAAATCCCAAAAAATACAGTTTACTTAACAAGATTTGGTGGTTCAGGGTGTCAAACGCTTTCGCTACGTCTAAGAAGAGAGCACACGCGAAAAGATTCTGATCGAATGCCGAGAACAGGTCGACTGCAAATTCTTCAAGCAGTGCCACAGTACCGCGCCCAGAAACAAAACCAAACTGGCGATCGGTCAGGATAGAAAATTTGTTAAGAAAAGAAGACATAGTGTGGAAAAGAATTTTTTCTAAGACCTGAGCAATAACCGGTAAGATAGAAATTGGCCGATAGTTTTCAATCTTATCTTTCTTCCCTGACTTATGTAGCGGTAAAACAACTGCCGTTTTTAGGCATGCCGGAATTTCATCACCTTCCAAAAACCCATTCAGAATATGAAGAATAATATCTGCCAGAACATTGAAATTCCTTCGGATGATGTGTAATGATACTCCATCATATCCAGTGGGCTTGTTAGGACGGAAACTGAAAAGAATTTCTTCCAGATCACACTTCAAAAATTTCGGAAGAAAAGCTGACTCAGATATGGAATGCGTTAACGACCGAGTGTTTGTGGATAAAGAAACAGCGCTTTGGGATGCTTTTACAAAGTGCCTGTTGAAAGCATCAGCCACTGCTGTGGGAGGTTGCTGAAAAGAATCGAAAACAGACTGTTTACTGGAACTCATCCCTCTGAGATGATTTACCAAAGACCAAGTTTTGCTTACATTATTTGAAGATTGCTGAAATTTATGAAAGAAGTAACGGCGTTTGGCGCCACGCAGAAGAGCAACAGCTCTATTTCTTGCCGACTTGTATTCTAATCGCAGTGTTTGGTTTCTCGGATTTCTTTTACAGCGTTTCCACAGGGTATCTCGATACGAAATCCCCATCCCCATCTCCTTGTAATAATAATAATAATAATAATAATAATAATAATAATAATAATAATAATAATAATAATAATAATAATAATAATAATAATAATAATAATAATAATAATAATAATAATAATAAATCAATAAAAGAACACTGTGCAAATACGAATTTAAGACCTATGGTGTTCGGTTGTCCCACCTCTAACGACAAAGGTCTTTAAAGGTATCTTGCACCATGTTTTCGTATGCTATTACTATTTTTTTTTTTCGTTAAGGGGCTTGTTATTTTTTATCGTCGCAGTAAGGTACGTCGGAGTCGTATCTTCGTAGCAGTGACATAATGGCGGACGTGGATTTTTAATTATTTGGCTGCATCCCTTAACCATAGTGCAGGATGTGTGACCAAATCAAAGAGACCTCGTAGGCCGTGATTGCAGGAACACAAGTTCAGAAGTCACGGGAACCGGAACACGTTACCATCAAGGCCAACTGTTCTAGACCCGCTCCCCTGGCTATGGAACCATAATATTTTATTAACGAGCGCGAAGTGCCTTTATTAACAAGTGCGAGGTGGCGTTTCAGAGTTTAAACCTTGTTTAGTCAAACACCAGTTCCCATTTAAAAACAACACGTGGTCGAGATGAAAATGGAGCACCCTACCATGGCGTCCCATGTAGATGAGGTGGGCCTTGTGCTTTTAAAAATCTCAAGCAGGCGTCGTTACACTAAGTTTGCGTTCAACGGCAGACCAGCTGCAGACACGCTGCGCATTGCCTAGTGAATGTAATTGATAGAAATTCCTGCCTTTGTTCTTCTTTCTTTCACTCCTCCTTTCCCCATCTCTTTGTATGAGGTAGCAAACTGGACAAAGTCTAGTTATACTCATTGCCTTTCCTCCCTCCCTCCCTCCCTCCCTCCCTCCCTCCCTCCCTCTCCCCTCATCTCTTTCTCCACGTTCCGCAAACGCACGAAAGCGTTTCAAATAATACTGAAACTGAGCATTCGTCATTTCCTTGTGCTTGTAGTGTTTCTGTATTCCTACTCGGTGTGAAAGCGCAGTGTCTGAACCCTTACACGAAGATTAATATTGTGACCTCTATCGCGAGATTCTAATCCGGACACTTAATTCCCTTAAGGACTGTAAAGTTTTGCACGTCTTACAGTCTGCCGGAAGCGACAGAAATAAACGGAAATAGTAGCGTAACAACTTTCTCTGACCCGGATCTGTTTCCTAACTGTTTTTTTTTTTCACGGCGTCGTTGTACAACTAAACCAGTAATGCAGCGCTCATGTGTTATATGTATACTTTTCATCCTCAGTCTTGTTGAGCCCTAAAAACTTCAGTCGTGTCCTTATCAACATGTACAAACAGCCACGTTAATGCATAATTTACGCTCTAGAAACTCTGAATGGAACAGTGCCTGCTTTGAGGTCATATGATCCAGAAGAGAATATGTCCCAATTTGATTTCTATGGAGCATGGTTATAGTTCTTTTCGTTCTTTTTTTTCTATTTTCCTGTTTTTTAAGCAGTAAGCATGAGGCAGACAAAGAAAAAAAGAAAAAAAAAGAGAAAATTTGGGGTCGCTGAATGCATCGCTTCCAACGTCGCTTGACAGGGCGTCTATTCTTTTTCTTTTTCGCCGTGTCATTGAACTCGAAATCAATAAGTCGCAGCGGTGGCAAGAAAGGGTTCGTCGGCGACGTCCGGAAGCACTGACGACCAAAAAGACGCCGGCTTGTTATGCGAGACAAAAAAGAAGGAAAAAAACAAAGAAAACATGATGCAAGAATAATGCTATTCAGATAAACACCAATGAAACCGTGTAGGAATCGAATCAATCAAAACCCCCTTTCTAGCTCTGCAGCGCCTACGGTTCGCCAAGCCAACAGTCATCAGACACAGCTCTGCTTAGACGACAAGGACGGTGCGGGATGATAAGGAACAGCGCCTATACAAAGGATGGATACGAATGCCAGATACATTTGCTAGATACGACTGTTGGAAAGAGAGAAGATAGAAGTAAGTATTCAGAAAAGAGATGCGTGTGTATCGGGAAATGAAAAGGCTACAGGGAGACGAGGGGAAGGATGGGAGGGTGTACAGGATGGCGCAAGACTGCGGCTGTCCTCAATCGATTCGCGTGTTAGCGTGTTCAGGCCTTTCTGTGGTCGACCCTTTTTGTGCTATACCACTACGGCAACATCTGGCTGCCTTGTTCGTCTATCTTGTTGCGCGTGGCTATGCATTCCTTGTTATCATTTTTTTTGCTTCGGTATATTCGTTGTCTTGTCACTTTTGGTCATCTTACACTGAAAGTATTCGTTGTATTGCAGCTTATTGCTCGTAGAGAGTTCCGCGGTGTTCTTACTCAACTCGAAGTTCCTGTGGTGGCCACGCGAACGTTTCAGTGAGAAAGCTTCTTGTCCTGTATATCTTATACTTCACCACTGAGTCAAAAACTTGAACCGCCTCAGCGTTTAACTCTATCAATCCTCGGCTCGATCATTTCTCATACTTCCAATGGGAAGCTTAATATCGCAAGTAACGTAGTTATAACAGATAACAACTCGTCTTATGCCGTATCCGGCTTCACCTTTCTCGCAAAAAAAAAGAAAAAAAAAAGAAAAATGCAATTGTAAGAAGTCACAGGGTTCGTTGAATCGCAACGGTAACGCGCAAATTCTGGTTGCGGTGTGCTGCTTCACGTCTTCCTCGTCCTGCAAGATTGGCGGTGCTTTTCGGAAGCTGGTTGTCAGCGACAACCGGAATCTCCCTGCTGAATTTCTTTCCAGGAATGTCGTCAATTCTTTTACCGCGTGCCACGTCGAGAAGGTAGGACACTGTCCAATTTCCTACCTTCAAACAGGATTAAACTCATTCAATAAGTGTGGTGCTGAGCCACATATTTCTTTTCTAAATTTCAGACTTTTCTTTTTTTGGTAATCCTCCGGTAGAGTGGATCCACTATGACCTGGCACAAGCACCAGTGTGAGTTAATACCGGTGTAGTTCGGTAACATGCGAATTTATTTTATCACTCGTGAAAGAGCCGGCGTTAGACCGAGAAAGAACCACCGCTGAACGTATTTAGCGTAAAACGGTCTGAATTCTAGGTGATCTAGAAAATTGAAGACGCTTAGCATTTGAAAGTGCACTTAATCGGCAACACAACTTTCGGAAATAAGAGTCTAATACGGCACAATCGGTTGCCTCCTGCAAATGAGTCACCCTACCACTTCCCCATGGTCGGTGACAACCCAAGAATTAAAGGTTTAAATGTACGCTGTCCAACTGAAACACAAGATGCACCAACCAATCAGGTTCACGTATTCGACTGACGTCAAGCAGTTTTGTTTATTTAAAACGACTGTTTTTCTGAACAGATCGGTCCTTGTGTCACTGGTTTTTCGGTTGAAACCTGCACGTCCCGGCAAATTTTATGCATGATCTTGATATCAGCGCTCAGATAAAGGGTAATATTTTAGCTCGAAACAACGGGCCTTTCTTTTTATTTACCCAGAAATTTACATTGACAGAGAGAAAGAAAGAAAGGGAAAGAAAGACAAGGAGGTTAGCCAGTGTAAATACCGGCTGGTATTTACATTAACAGAGCGAAATCATTGAGCTGCGCGCGGGCTCCAGCTACCTTGGCTCTGTTAAGATGGCGAAGGGCAAGAGCACTGCGTTCTTGTGGCTGGAGTTTGTACTTAATTCGTAGGTTGTCACAGACTTAAAGTTCCCTCGAACGCCGTGGCGTGGCACCGCCGTCGGCGCAGCTCTTTTCGGGCCCCGGCGTGCCACGAACCAGTCACGTACACGCACACGCACGCCCGCACCGCGTTGAATCAGGCGACGCTAGGCGTTGCCGTAATCAGCGCCCTTGATGGATGGCGACGCGCGACTCATGAAGGAACGCTGGTGAGGGAAAATGGGATGGGAGAGTCTAGACAACGCCACTGGCGATCAAAAGTTAGGAGAGACTCCCACGGCTAAGGGGGAGAAAAAAAAAAGGTTTGGAGGAGCCCGGTGTCGGAGGAAGAAGGCGTCGACTGGGCCGAGGCGTCGGGGCACGCACCGCAGACCGAATGGAGGAACGCTTGACAGGTGAAAGCGATTCGTTTTCCCGTTGGTGGACGCGCTCGCCCGGCTGTCCGAAGAGCCCGGATAGAGACGTTTCTCGGCTCTTCTTTTTTGATCGGGCGTATTTAGAAGCGGCAGAAGATCCACCTTCGAGAACAAAGCGTCGATAAACAAAACACGTAAAAAAGAACGTGCGTCGACGCTTTGTCCTGTGGATCAATCTATATACCAACTCCACCAGGTTCCGGTTCTTTTGCAGAAGGTTCGGCCTGGCCAGACGAACAGCTAGCAGTATGCGGATGAAAATGAAACCATAATATAGTTGGAGAGTAGAGAGCCTGCTGTCTTTAATTTCGGTTTTCGCTGGATTGAATGCACGGGAGCCTCGTGTTGTTGAGGAGTTCCTCGTGTGCAACTTCAGCTACTGCATCGTGGCTCGTAAGTTGGTAAAGATGACCATGATCGAGGTCTTTGATTCAAGCTTCATGAAGAAAAATTTGAGTAGGTTGCATCAGGGACGCTGCCCAAAATGGGGTACGTGAAACGTCTTGTGCGTGCTGCAGGGGAGTGTATGTGCACTAGGGTGCAGTAATTAGGTACCCAAAATACACATGTTACGTTTATTCAAGCATTTGAAAGATACATGATTAACCCATGATATAGGTAGTGGGGGTGCTACGGAGTAATCTTGCAATCGTGCTGCCTACCTATTTGTAGTAGGCCCGCCGTGGTCAAAGCTGGTGGGCTCTAATCGGCATCTCTCTGTCTTGCTACCTGAGTCTCCCTACGGCATTTCTGAACCCTGCGTGTAGAACGCCGGGGTGCGTTAACCAAGCAAGCGTGAAATTTTAGAAAAAAAAAAAAAATTCCACATTTGTACGCTTTATAACTCCTGACGAGAACACGTTTGAGATTTATGGATTATATCTACTCTGCCGGAGTGAGCTCTTTCAAAAGCGACCACTCCCCGCTCTGATCGACTAATCTGATCTTCAAGGTCGTTCGCGGGCACAGGCGATGCACAGTGATAGGTACAGCTGCTTTGTCGTTCTCGTCTTCAGCAAAATATCGTATAGCGTCAGCTGCGGGCGTTTTTCGTACGCTGTGTAATTGCATAAAAGTAAGGTGATCTGACTATTCTACGCATTTTAAAGACTACGCACTTTAAAGTGACTATGCACTACTGCGCACTCTTACGTTCGCTGTAGAGTGGTACACAGCTGCCACTATAAAAGAAATGCTTCCAACTCAGGGTGGTTTAAGGACCCCTTTAAGGGAAGGAACCGCACAGGCTCTCCAAATCCGGTCATTTCATGGAAGTCGCACTCTTCCGAAGAAGCTCCCGCCATCTGTCTAGTACGATAGCGACGGATGTCGAGAGATAAAAAAGGTGGCGGAAGCTCCTTCCGGTTCTTACTAGAGTGGCCTGCACGCAATCGGGGAGCTCCGAATCCATGAAGACAGTAATGCCGCCATATTTTTCGTTGTACCTTAATAGTTCTAACAAAGGCGAAATGCGAAACAGCAACGAAAACAGAAAAAAAAGGGTAACAGCACAATAACGTACTGTAGACGTACTGTAGACGTATATCCCAGATCATGAAAAGGACGAATTCCCTTGGAGGGGATCTCAAAACAAACGAGCTGTTGGTTGGGCTAAGCCGCAAAGCAGCTTTTCTGGCCAATTGAGCACAGGCACAGAATAGGAGCACCAACCGAGGCGAGTTTGTGGTTTCGTAATGTTTGTGCTTCGTATCCTTGTGTTGTATAGTTATTCGATCGCTTGCAAGCTCGACTCAAAACTTCTCTCACGAGACGAAGGAGAGAGAGAGAAAAAAAGAAAGAAACGAAAAGCAGCGATGTGGGGAAGAAAGAATTGCGCGCAAAAACTAAAATTGGCGGGTAGAGTTTTGCCGATGTCTGGCCGGGGTTCGGCAGGAAGTCCCACGTACCGTATGCCAGAATTCCATATGGTTGAGCGCCGTAAGAAGTGGCGAGGCCGTTCCGTCGAGGTGGCTACCACGTGACCTGTCGTCATGGACTGCAAGGGTCACGTCATAGCGGTCTAGGTGGTGTCAACCTGCCTTTAAGTTTTAAAGCGCAAAGTCGAAGTGACGTACATTATTAAGTGCGTGGATATCGCTGTCTACGGGATTAACGAACAGTGGGGAAAGAAAAACTCCTCGATTTGGGGCCAATGTCTGGGAGAGGGTACGTAACTGCCTGCGTCAGAGCACTGTGCCAAGTTAAAGCCCTATGCTGAGTCCTTCGTCACCTATCAGGGCTGTATAAGCCGGCTTGTCCGTAACTATGTTAGGCGACTTCTCAATTTGATTGCTTTGTTTGAAGAAGCGTTTCGATATTTGTTGTAATATTTGATTGTGTACCCAGAAGGCCCTTCTTTTCTTTCTGATATTTTCTTAGGAACTTGGAATACAACCCTACTTTAGATAATCCCGTATTCCCCATAACTCCGATATCCAACAACATCATATGACATATGGGAAGTACGGGTTTTCTATGGGATCATATATGTTTCATATGAAATCATATGAAACATGATTCATATGATTTGGAATCAGCTAGTCCAAGACACGGGTAATTGGAGATCGCAGGGAGAGATCTTCATCCTGCAGTGGACATAATTATAGGCTGATGATGATGCTGATTATGATGATGTTTCATATCACATTAGTGGATATAGGAGTTATGATACAAATGTGTTTTTTGGATGGGGATCTTTGCAATGTCTGGGCTGTTCTGTCTCTGTCATGTCTTAAAAGGGCGCAAGCGCTGCCAAGCCCCTTCACGGGTATTCGGGTTTGCCCTCACCATCACTGTACTTTATTTGCAAATGGTGATGACGGAAATAAATTCTTAATTGCACTTGCATTAAGAAACTGGCCGGCCGATCGATGGCAGCGAAAACATGTAGGGCTGGGAACAGCAAGCTTCGCATGATGCACGACTCAGGCAATAGAGAAAAAGAAGGCAAACAAGAAGAACGTATACTAGCACGCAAATGAAGACACAAACGCGTCAATGGTACATGAATATTGTCAGGATACGGGTAGCTGCACTGACAGCAGTTCGTTACCTTACATTCATCTAAGCACAAGTCAAGCGGAGGATTTCCCTGGGGGGGGGGATTGTTTTCTGAGGCTTGGGGCTAGGGTGTGGACCTTGGCACCTGCTGTCACTTGCGCCTGGGGATCATATGCAAGTGACAACATCTGCAGCGTGTCCTAAGCGCCGGCACCTGCGTCTGCAATGTGTCATAATTTATAGCCTTAAAAGTGAATAAGGATGTGAATCGGTCCATTACTCACAACCTTACGCCCTTTTGTTTCTAAGGGTGGGAGTTATAGACCGATTTACACCCTTATTCACGTTTAAGGGAGTAAACTATTTTTACAGTTTACGGCGGGCATTCTTCACTTTTTGTGTCTCTACCCTGGTACTCGGAATATTAGGCACAGCATGCTGAAGAAGGGGAAACTAAAGCTGAATATTTCATAAGACTTTAACCATTGCGTGACTTTTGTACTATACTTTTTTGTGGCACTTGTATCACACTGGGCTGCAAGCGTTGATTTGATGCCCCCTTTTATGATTTTATCAGAAACATGGCTTGCGAAAAGCCCTGTAAATAGGAAAAAAAAAACGTGGGCAGCTTGCAATAGTGGTGCAAATCTGGAGTAAACAGCGCAGCTGGTGTTTGAACAATAGCTTCTTCCGGGTTTTACTAGGCTTGGCTAAGTTTTGCTACGAAATGCTAAGTGCTGTTAGGCACGGTATTCCGTATCGGCTCGCCGCCGATGCGCAGATTCTCGCTTGGCCGCGCGACGCACTTCAAGATGAGCGGCTTCTTCTTCGGGTGTCCGGATCTTCCTTGGTCGTCCCATGTCAAGGCTGCATGTACTCGCCACAGAGTCAACAAGAGTTCTGCTGCCGTCGCGGTGGCTCCAAGCTTTATATCCCCGGTGACGTCATGGCCAAGCTGCGCCTCCACACTTGCAGGGGCGTGGCTGGTCGAAACCTGCCGAGCCGTCACCAGAGGTGCCGGCTGCAGTCACGCACACCGCGCGCGTTCGGCGCGAACGCGGGGAAACGCGGACGGCGTCAGCAGCTCTGCGCGTGGCCTCGTTGGCACTGCTACATTTCTTTTTCTCTCTCTCTTGCTCTCATTTTCTGTTTCTCTCTCCCGAGCATAGCGCGCGCCGCGCGCATGCTCTCCTTCCCTCTCCTTAACGTCCCATGTCAAGGCAACGTGTGCACGGCACGGAGATAGGCGAAGCACACACCGCTTCGCGAGGTGGTTGCTAAGCAACGCGCGGTGACGTCATCGCCAGGCGCAGTTTTTTGTTGGCTTTGCGCGGCCTAACCAAGAGCTTAAACAGCTCCGCTGTTAAAAGTAGGGGTAGGGGGGAGGCCCCAGGAGTATTTCCGTATATACAGTAGTGAACAAAAAGATGTGATATTTTGCATTTGGGTCCTGCATGCTAAACGCTCAGAAGGTTGGTGTTGCGTTATGCCAGACACCTAACCTATGGCAATAGTCTTTTAAACACGCACTGCCGTTATTCGTACCGCAAAGCGTACTGATTTTTGTGTATTCCAAGAGTGCATCACAATGAAACCGTAATATCAACTAGTAGTGAAAATATGTGCGCGCTGGTGAGATAAATTTTAATGATCGGCAGGGAGGTTAGCCGAGCAAAAGGTTCTCTCCCTCGAAAATGATGCTCGTCTAGCAACCGAAAGTCTAGGAACATTAACTGTCAGGAAAGCATTCTTTGAAATTTTTGCTTGCGCGTAGTCAATGACGACATCCGAAATGACGCCTGCTTTAGTACGACCAGCGTGCACGATGAACGAGAGGATTCCTATAAGTCATAGTACGCGCATGACCTCCAGTTCTTCCAGGGCAGCCTGCTTCGCTACTTAGACCGCAGCTATGTTTTCCTGCTGTTGAACCGTACTTCATTTATTCTTACGGGAGCCACATTATACCTCGACAGGTGTTCATAACCTGCATGTGTACCGAATTCAAATTCTTAAAGACACATAGGCACATAGGCAGCCTTATAAGTCGGAGTAGGCTGTCCGACCGGGGCCTTGCTCCCTAACGTTTTTTCGTTGTCCTGTGGTATTTCCTTTTCAGACACTTCCCTTCCCTGATGGTGTAGTCGCTGTCAGCATCCGTGGGCTCGCTGTTCGAGAAACAGCAGCCTGACACCTCCATGTCCACGGGATGAGCCTTGCACTATAGCACTCAGGCCAAAGAGCGAAGAGGTGGGCTCGATGCAGGAGATGGCTCGCCACCTCTCATCGCCTCAGACGGCTTCTCGTCCAAGAAGCGCAATTACGCCTCCACTGTAACAAAACTATCGGAGCGAGGCAAGAAGCTGCGTTTGCTCGCTTCACTTCGTCTTCGGCTTCCTTAGTCGCTTCAACTATCTCCAACCATCTCACGCAGCAGTAGCGTGATAGCCCAAGCAGATTCGTTAACTTCCGGAACAGTGCAGGGTATCAATCGAGAGAGACAGCGTCTCCACTCCAAGCTGGGCAACATCTTGACACACAATAGAGCTAAACTCACGCTTTCTCGTCGCACAGCCCACCAACGCTTTCTACTCTCAAAACTTCTTTGCTTGTCCTTTCATTCATAACAACAACGGCAGTAACAGCAGCATCTGACTTCTTTCATGAAACCGGGCATGCTGAGCCGCTTCAGAACTTTGCAAAAGGCCTTTGCTGCTGCGTCTTCTCAGAGCTAGAAGCTGCTTCCTTTTGCGTGGCATCCGGGTGAAAGGCACTGCGAGCTGCCACTGGCTGTTCTCGCCTCTACCCCCCCCCCCCCCCTCTGTCTCTCTTTTCTTTTTGCATACCAGACAACGCGGAGAGCGGCGCTCTATCCTCCTGCAGTGGTGCCTCTCAGATTAATGGAGACTCCCTTACGCTCAAGCTTTTAACCCTGCCAACGAGATCGCTTCTTTATGACATAGTTGCGGCCACGTTACAACACTAGTTGTGCGACCACTTCAGCTAAAACGGTAAGCGGGTAAACGGTAAACGGTAACTGTCTTATGCGTATCACGAGAGCTTAGTGGAGCGGCTAATTTTTTTTATTGCAGCCCCAGCCACCATCAACTCTTTTTTGTTGTGTTATGTGCTGCTGGGCACACTTAAATCGACATCGCGATCGTACCCGATCTGGATGGAAAATCGCCCCCCCCCCCCCCCCCCGCGTTTGGATCCCTTCCACAGATTGAGCAAAGAAGCCAGATCGCAATCAAAGGTTTGCCGTGTGACAACCTGCATACTCATTTGCGAGCGCTGCCACCAGGACAGGAGGGACACATTGACTTTGCATCCCAGTGGAAGCTGCAGTTTCACAAAATATTTGAAAATGTGTAGGCGACAGTTATAGAAACTGTAAAGTGGAGGAGGGAAGGCGAAGAAGATATGAGGCTTTTTTGGACTTGCAAATCTCGCAATTTTGAAAACAATATATATTAATTGTCGGCCATAAACTTAAAACTCACTTTCTACACTTACTAGATTAGACTAACCGGCATTTTCACAAATCGCCGTGGCAAATATGCTTACACTTCTCGTTTTGCACTCTGTTTCAGGGCGCAAGTTCTCCGCTCGACCGAGCAACTTCAGAAAATATACAAAACGCGACACACGACATTCCTAATGTCTAGCGTGATGGTCATTGCTCTATAATGAAGATCTTCTGTTACATTTTTTATCCCTCCCATATATTAAAAAACACAGCTTTGGCGGTGTACAAATACTTTTAAATGCGTACAGATTTACTCAAGTAGAATTTTTTAGTGTCCTCTCGAATACGGAAGCGTACCTTGAACTTCCCTGTATTCGAATATGGCACGGCAATACTAGTGGTTGGAGAAGCGGCTACGGGCTCCTCAATCAGTCGCACCTGAGTGACGTCACTTAAGTGACGTCACAGCTGGGACTTTAGGTAGTCTATAAGGCCTTGCGCCAGCGCGTCATCTTCGCTATGGTATCCGCGGTTGTCGTCATGATGCCGTTATGATCGTCGTCAAAGCCAACGTTGTCGGCGGCGTCGCGTATCCGTTTTAAATTTGGTGGTAGTGCTCCTGTAAAGCGTCCTTCACCTTTAAAAGATTCATGTTGCGGAGAAGCAAACAATTTTTTTCCAGGGAAACGACAGGCATCAAATATATTTTACAAACGGCTCTTTGTCAGACTCAAATTTGTAACGAATGCTCCTTCGTCGTCGTCGTTGTCATGCTGTGGTTGTTGTTTACGGATGGTGCACCTGGACTCAACGGCATGCTTTTTAGTTTGCCTCCACCGTTACGGCTAGGCGGGCAGGGATTACAGGAGAGAAAGACGTAGGATGGCATCAGAGAAAGAAATCAATGCCACTTGGAAAATACCCTTCGAAATATTTACGAGACTATGTTTAAGGGCCCCTGTGCACTATGAGACCACATAACACGTGCTACGGTAGCAGCGAACAATAGCACAGGGTTGTACGAGCAGTCGAGCACAACACCACGGCCAGAAGAGCGCGGACCCTGGTGTGTTCAGTGATTTTCATCACAACGAATGAAATACACTCAGGGCTCGCATGTAAACGCACAAACGCCACGTAATGATCGGTCCCGCACAGATTGAAGAGGGATCTTCCGGGATGAAACAAATTTCGAATTCCTCGCAGCTTTTCCGCTCTGTCTACTACAGCTGGGATACAAGAACTTCCAGCTCATCAACCACGCTCATCTTTTGTTCCTCACGTTTTCTTTTTTTAGTTTTGCTGAGCTCTCAGAGTCGATGGTTTTTCGCTTCTCGATTGCTCTCCTTCTTTTTACTCTCCAGACGTGCCAGCTACCACCCCTCTTCTAAACCTCGTGTTGAAGAGGCTGTCCCCGCCGCCTTGCGCGTCAAGATCGCCTCTCGTCGAAGGATTTCAAGAATGGCGTTGACATATCATCCGCCTACCTCATTGGCTTGGCCCTCGAAGCTATGGCACCGAGCAGCCAACCAGAAAGCTATGCGCTTTCTCACTTCCGGGTTCACTTGGCGTCGCTTCGTGATGCTTTCGGTGCTATCTCCGGATTGATGACCTGTAAACAAGGGACCATATTATAAAGGCGTAGAGGAAACATAAGCGCCAGTGGAGTATCAAAAATCGATTTTGTAGACGACGCCTTATTCTGATGTCGTTTCAGGCCATCGCAAGGAATCCGATAAACCTGTAAAACACAAACAGATGTTTCATAAAGTACAAAGAATTAAAAAAATATTTTTGCTAAGGACAGATCAACTTCCGCGTAAATTTTTTATGTTCGCCTCACAAGCAGCAACTGCTGTTGCACCATCTTTACTTCACCACTTGTGCATAGCGTGCCCATTGACGTCAAGTGCTCTCCGCTCCATTTTGCTCCAGCTACACTAATAATATTGCGCTTAACTATTCACTGCAAATACCGCGAGGCACCTTTCAATGAGCCGCGCCGGAGGGTTTAGAGATTTGACTGATATGAGTGAAGGTTCAGCCCAACACCTGGATTTTTCTACCTATAGCAATCGTTCAGAAATCGCAAACATAATTCCATGCTATACGATGCCAAGTTAGTTATTGCGAATTTTGTAATTGTTTGGGCTTGTTCAAATTACATCAACAACTTTCTACAAACACCAGCGCTCTACGAACACTCGCAAACTACGTCCCAGCAAAATTTAATCGCACTATCCTAGTTCATCCGTGTGCTGCAGCTGCTTGAAAATCGTTGAGCAACTTGTGCATGCTCTATGATCGAAAAGAAAAGAAACCGTCGGAATGGCAGGCAGAAGGTGTTAATCACGCCGGACTAAAACGGACTTGAAAATTTTGTCGAATGCTTAAGAAGAAACGCAGAGAAGCCGCTGTAATGTATTCAGCCCAGGAGTGAGAAATTCGCTATATGAAACAACGGGGCCTCTAACGGGAGAACAATTAGTTAATTGCCGGAGGGAAAAGCGCGTCTGTTCATCTCTCTTTCGTCTCCGAAGCGTCCACATCGGTGTTTCCGGACGTCGAGTAATTTGATTACGAATTCCACCAATGCGTTTTAGGCAAACTTTGCGGGCTCCAGAGATCGTGGTGATCATTTTTCTCAGCGTGATCTAACGGTTGCGCCAAGTATCGGGCCCTCGTGAGTTGGGTTTATGCTGCTGCGTCTTTGCAAACTATTTGCGACGTGTTTGTGAATCGTTACTTCGTATAGAGGAGCATGTGCAGTCGCGTTCAATATGAGCTGCATCACGGTGCGTTTGACCGAAGGGGCTCCAATACTGCACGGTGACTACGACTTTAAAAAAATACTTTAGTAAATACCAGTAATTGGAATAGGGATTAGTTTTGCAATTTTTCATATGTCGGTGCCGCCGTGCAGTCTTGGATCCCTTTCCACCCCGGGTACCATGTTGCAGCTCATATTGAACGCGACTGTACCTCTTCAGCCATGTAATCACGACTTGAGCATGCAAATTGCAAACAAAAAGAGAGGGAAAGGCTACTTATTAAAAACTGGAGAGGGTTGCCTGACGGTACACTTATAACACGCTACTCCAGACAATAGCGCTGATAAATGAAATGATATGCCTATGAGACGCGACAAACACGCACCAGTACGCAACGCGTGAAACTATAGCTGAGTATCTCGATGACATCTTCTCATTGACAGATTAAGAGCACGTTCACAGAGCCGGACGCACAGGCGGCGCTAGTTCATGTTCCAAGTACATGTCGATCGTGGTAAAATAGGGATATATGCACGAGTTGGTTTGGATGCGTAAGTGTAAATGGCTCGAAAAGAGCAGGAAGACAATCAGCACACAGAGGAGAAATACCGGAGAAATGGTGCGTGCCTCTTACGAAAGAAAGCCGTCCGTGAATTAATTTCCTGCTTCGGTCGTCAACCGATTCCTTCGATTCCCACCTGTGTGCCATTTTGAATGCATCCGTCTTATATATATATATATATATATATATATATATATATATATATATATATATATATATATATTTCAACTGCTGAATACTGCAGGACTACAGAAATATCAGCGAGTCGGTATTGAGCGTGACAGAACAATGCAAAGAAGGGTGATTCATTGGTGCACCTTTAACAGACACGGACAATTTACGCTAAAAAAGAAGAAAAAAAACGTTTGCACATTAGAAAACTTATTCTTTCCTCAAACATTAGATATTATCAATGACACTCCACCTTCCTGTCAGGAACGTTATGATAGGTGGTTAGGCACGTGCTATTCATGACCCTAAAGTACGGCTCGCGCAGCTTTAAAAACAAAGTATGGGCGTGCAAGATAGATGAAAATTATTCTTTAAAGGCGGTGCAATTGTTTCTTTGCTGTAGAACAACGAGATACTGGTAGATTTATGTGAAAATTTGGCATGTACGTATGGTAATATACACGAAGTGTATGACACGAAGTGTTTCAATACATGACACGAAACACATGACACGAAGTGTTTCAATAGAGAACAAGGAAATATGCACACCAAGAGAGAGGTTATGATAAGCGTATAGAAGTGATTCATCATTTTTATAAAAAGCGGGAGGGCGCATTAGTCTATCTTTCTTCCCCCATCCGTTTGGACAGCTTCTGCAATCAAGTTTTCATAACATTCCTTTTTGTTTCTTTAAACAAAACATATATGAACAGTCAGACTCGTAAATCTACCAGTCCCAGAGGTGTCGCATACGGCGCTTCAAAATAGAAAAAGACGCTAGGTTACTGGCACGTGTTTTCACATTTCAGCATATTAGACGAAAAATCGACGCTACAGTCCCATAGGCGCCAAGCCGTGCATACAAACTGATGCTTGATTTGATGCATAGTATACTTTGTGCTGCAATTTCGCAAACGTAATAAATAAAAATGAAAAAATAAGTAAGTGCATTAAACGTGTTGGCTTGGGGTACAATTTGGTTTCATACCGAAGACAATGCAGAAGGCTTGCATGAAAGAGCAGACGACGCTAGCGCAATTGTTGCCAAATCGACGCTCGTGTCGTCTACTCATTCGTCTGTGCAATTCGCTCTCTTTTCGCTATGAAAAGACTAAGTGGCTCCACGGGACAAACGCGGCAACGACTCGAGACGGTGACTCCCTCAGGAGGCGCCCGTGTCGCATCATCAATAAAATGTGTGAGAAAGAAGTTAAAGGTGGAGAGCTGCTCGGGCTTAAAAAATTACGGTTGCGAATTATGACTTGAGCAATAGCATGAACATTAATGAGCCGTGCTTGGGAAAGAAAGAAAATGAACAAAGCAAGTGAGAAACAAATTCACAGCTTATATTCTCGGCGGGGACTCGCGCGTCTCTGAATAGCTTACGGCGTCTCGCAGTCTCGTTCTCTTTACCAAGTTTATAAATGCGGCAGCGACTCATTTATTCCAAGAGGACATAACGACAACGGTTGCTCCTGCCGTTGCGTCGGTTTTCTTGCGGGACTGTCGCGGTGGCGTCACGCTCTGTACATGAAATGCGATGAACTGGCGTTTGTTCCGAAAGGGGCCAGAACAAACAAAGAAAAACTAAATAAATAGGTCAAACGCCTTGCAGAGTCAGTGCTTGAATTAAGCTGAACTAATGAGACCCAGCAGCGACTATGACAGTCGGGCTGTAAAGGAGCGCGTACGAATTGCCCAGGGCGTTCACTGGCCGCCACAGAGAAATTAGATGCATCTGCATTAAGTCTTGAGTCCCTGTGAACTTCGCAACGACCCCGGGTTTGCGTGGACTATTCTTCAGCCTTTGTGAAACAACCAGTCTTGCCCTGCAACCATTCAAGAAGTCCTGCAATAATGTTTTGGCCCAGTGCTAAGTTGAGAAACAAAGCTCCGCACGCGGTAAGTTATACGAGCTCCTAGAAAGTAAAACATGCAAACACATTTTTAAAAAGTGCGGGGCACACAAAGTTCGGTTTTATATGAACACTACATCTGTATAGACGTGTAGACATCTGTGTAGACGTGGCCTGTGTTATAAATATATACTTTAATATAGTTGTGCATATGATTACGTTTGAAACAATGCAAACTAACAAGCAACCGACGTGGCAGAGATGTCCTCGAAAGTTAGGCGGGCATGAAAGCATAAGCCATTACACGAAGTTTCTCGCGACAGTAGTCTGATCCTGGCAAACCCGCAGATATTCGCAATGTCTCAGAGTTATTCGGCATGATTGGTCACACTTGAACTGAGTGCAAGTTTACATGTTTTAGGCAATGCTTAAGTACATCTGGAAGCATAGGAAGCATTGGCACTATAGACAACTTTAAGACATTCGCCTCAACGGGATATCAGAGCAGTTGAGCGTTATGGTATTCACTGTATATCTGTGACGTGCAATAGGGATATCATGTCAGTTTTCATCATACACGCCTGGATTATCCGGCAGAATGGGTTTGTGTCAGTGTGATGAAATTGGAATAGAAGCTTTAACTCTAGTACCATATGTGTCCTACTATTTCAACGCCGCATATCTTTTCCTCGCGACTTTTCCCTCGACAAACGTCACACGTCGCCCTCCACCACGTGTCATCACTGTGTCGATGTCGAAGTGTGCATCCGCGTGAACAGCTGCTTGCATTTCGTAATAGTTTGTGATTGGTGCAGCGCATAAACTGAAACATTAGACGAGATGAAACCATTACTTCTGCAATGCGGAAACATAACTATAGCATGAGATTACACGTGGTATAGGATGAAAATAAAGGTAATCGTGGCATCCCATATAGTGTTGTGGCATCCAGCTACCAGACATCATCTCTTCCCACCGATTACAACATATGTACGCTGAATTTGCATAATGTTTATCCAGTATGAAAGCTTATTTATTCGCTTCATACCGCACATTTTCAGAGTTTTGTACTATGTTATTAGCGGTCATTAGGTGAATACCAGGCTCTTAGGTCATCAGGCATTCAAGCATTTTACAACGACCAGCAACACGCACCCCAAACCTCCCTTCTCTTCAACGAACAGCTCCTCTTTTTTCTCCCATGCCCGCCGGAATGCAAAAGATATGTGATTGATTGAGTGACTGATTTAGAGATTTCGTTTTTGATTCATCCTGTGCTTTGGACGTCGCGAGAAATTTTGACCCACCTGGGGTTCTTTACCGTGCACCCAAATCTTGGCACAAACCTCTTTCTTTTTGTATTTAGTCTCACCAAAATGCAGCCGCAAGAATATATGATACTTTCTATTTAAGGCCTGACAGTTTGATAAAATATAAACATGTAGTGCGTACATACCAGGTACTACCTTCGCTGCCTGCGAATAGAATACTTTTGGCGCGTGACTTTTGAGCGTTTACTTCCAGGAACGTAACGACTTCATTAGCTTGCGTCTCGGAATTTGTAACGCAACTGCACTCCCTTTTTTTACTTTCATGCAACAAAAAGTTGTATATTTTAAGTTAAAACTTTACAGCTCCTAATTACATCACTCTACATAATAAAAAGAAAGCTTTCACGTCCAAAAAAAAAGGGAAGCAGGGTAATACATTACATAGCAGAGTATCAATAGCAAAATAATAAAGAAATACCTAATCAGCGAACGCTGTTTCAATTTCATCTCTTCGTTAAAATCGAGCCCTTGAACATAAGCGTGCTGAAGACAAATGACAAAGTAGAAAAGAGGAAGCGAATGAAGTTGTAATTTTCCATTCTTGTGTGATGTCGCTTGCACAAGGTTTCCTGGTGGCGCCTTTGTAATTGGTATCTCCAGAAAACAAGATGTTCTGCCTAGCATAAAATGAATTGTTTAATGTAGCCTCTTGGAGTTAATATAATCTTCTGCCGCTATCCGTTGAGAGCAGTGAATACAAACGAGGAGATAATACTGGTTCTGACAGGAAATTCATAATGTCGTGCTACCTGAAGACGCATTTATGAAACTGCTTTCTTTTTCGTGGTCTGGGCACCACTAATAGAAGCGTAATACGCAAGTTTATAAAGGTAGTAATTAAGTTCCGCTACAAAGGATGTCACGGTGTCGTGTTGAAAATAAGCTAACTTATTAGCGAAAGTTTTTGCTAGTCCCGTGTAGCACGTTAAAAGTGAATAAGGGTGTAAGTCTTTCTATGACTCGAAGCATAGCCTTCGAGATCCGTTTTTGTTACTCAGACGCAAACGCCGCTGTGGCGAAGATTCGGACACAATCATTACTCCTGTCTTGCGCTAGCTGGTCCTATTCTATGCCTGCGATAGACATGAGTACATTGAGATTGCTGGGGGAGGCCTTCGTCCTAAAGTGGATATGAAGTAGCCTTAAGTAGGCTGATAGTACGATGATAATGATGGTGATAATGGTGATGATGAAGAGTCTTTTTTCTATAGTAAAAGGACCAATTTCCCCGGAAGGAGCAATTCTAAGTTATCTTTTTGGAGTCCGATGCATTCAGATGCTGTGGTTGGTGGTGGAGGTTGGAATGCATACAGAGGAAAGTGACGGGCAGTGGGAAGGTGAGGGCCCTACCTAAATAAGTTTTAAGTTCGTGCGCTCCCCAATCGCCCCTGCGGGATTAGCTTAGTGCGGTCACATGGAAACGCCACGTGACCGCACTGATCACCACAGTCGCGAAAAGGTTCTAAAGGTATCTTTTACTAGCGTGGCTTACGCCACCATATGCATGATTATGGTGGCGCCACCATATGCATGATGACCGGTGGGCTAGACCTGCCGGTCCCGACGTGGGAATAGCCGGGTGCGCGACGAGTTCGCGTCCTCGCCGGACCTCTAATAAAAGTTATTTCACTCACTCACTCACCATACGCATGATTAAACATTTAGTGCACGGAATAGAAATAAATAAAAAAAAGTTATGATAATTCATTTACTGAGTTTGGCTCGCAAAAACCCAAATATTCGAAATAAACGAAAAAAAAGGTGAGGGCTCCTGCCCTCACCTTGTTCTCGTGTTACTCATCGAAATAAACTTGGTGGCACAAAAACAAAGAACTGTTTGTCTCTGCGCGCATGTTGACAGTGTTGGAACATTTGGGAGCGACCCGCGCTCCATGGAAGAAGAGGACGAGAGGAGGAGGTGAGCATGAGAGGGGAATGGTGCTATTGTAAAACTTATCTCGGGACCTGATGATGATTATGATGCCGTATTCGCAACCCCTGTGAAACGAGTTGCGACAAATGGACCCCTAACCTGCTTGAGTTAACGAGGTATATGCTTTTCATTCAAGCATCTCTATGTTTCAAGGTCGCTGCGAGGTGCAGAAAAAGTGAGCGAGCTCGCCTCGCGCCTCACGCTTGCCTCGCGCTCATGCGACTGCTCTCGCGTTCGTCATCTCCTTCCAGAGCTGGCTCTTACGGCGCTCATCTTAAAATAAAGGGGAAGCGGAATCCAGCAATAATTGAACATAGGCGACTTTGGGGCAACAGTAATTATGAGGCGATGCGTGGAGTCTTGAAAGGAGTAATGGGGCCCGCGCTAACGTTTGTAAAGGCTATTCTGTGCTAGCGTTCCCATAGTGCGAGTCGATCTCAACGCCGGAGGCCGTTGAGGGAAAAGAGAATGGCGGCGCTGGGGAGGAGGAGGAGGAAAATGTCAGCAGCATATAGTTTCTCGCTATAACACCTAGAGGGTAATCTGGCGCCACCGTCTATGCGAGTTTCTTAAAGGGCGATGTGCCGTCATGGGAATGATTGGATATGTGTCTGCGAGGCTTGTGTGGGCTGATGTTGTACGAGGCTTCGTCGAAAACGTGGATATGGCTACACAAAAAACGCGTTCTTAAAATAAAATCTACCTAAAAGGCGTTCATTCACCCATATTACATCTCTCAATAAAGTTTACTCACCTACAATGCAGAACGAAGCGAAGAAAAGCAAGAACAGACGGCAAGTTATTCCAAAGCGAGCGATAATCTTGTCGTCTGCCCTCCAACTTTAGCGGCCAGCTGATACTTTTTACGTTTCATATAATTGTACATCCTATAGTAAGTCCTCAAAATAAAAAAAACATGTTTTTGTGTAATAATAAAGCTAAAGCAGCTTTTTACGTTCTGTTTTAGCAGAAAATGAATCATTGTGACAGGCGGAACGGTGCTAGCCAGGCATGTCTTCAAGGCTTTCTGGTTCTCTGAGAACGATGCCAATCCGAAGTCACAATATACCGGCATTCCCATGGATACCACAGCGCAGCAGCGCCAGTTTTTCCTCTAGGTAATATAGTGAGAAACTCTGTGGTCAGCAGCATCGCAGCAGGGGCGTTGAGGGCAAGCGTGGTGGCGGCGTTGGGGGAGGAGGGAGAAGTCAGCAGCGGCGTCCGTAGAACGTTCTGGAAACGGCGGCAGCACGCTCGTAGAGTGGTCGCGCGCCTTGCATACGTCGCCACGGGGGCTCAGAGCTTCATTTCACATCGCTATAGTTACAACTAGGCTTTCGCCTTCACATGTTGACAGCTCCTTGATGTCCTTGATCTCCTTTCGAGTTCGAGCTCCTTGATCTCCTTTCGCCTTCGCCTGTTGACAGATCCTTGATGTCAACAGAGAAAGCCGTAAAATAGCGGTCGAGGGATCGTTCAAAAACCAATAACATCACCGGAGTCCTGGATAATGAAAGGATCATTCACTTTCAACAACCTCAACTTATCCGGCAGAAACATCGCAAGTGCTTTTCGCCAGGAATATTTTTCAGACAGAATGGCGCGGAATGGTACATCAGTTTTGTGCGCTTACGCAGAAAAGAACAAGTCCAAACCAAATATATCACACTTGTCTGTGTCACGAAACAATGCTTCCAAACCTAAGTCACTGCAAAGTTCCTTTTCCCGGTGCCTTGACCTTCGCTAGAGTGGTACCGGACGGGCAGTGGGAGACTGAGTCGACGGCATCGCAGGCCTTTCTTAAAAGCATATGCTGTGGCATCACGACGAAGCCACCTTGTTTATCCGAAGGGAGGATGCAGAGTTTCTTCTCACGTAGGTAGGCCGACACTTTTCTCCAGGGCTGTTCAGCGAAAGCAGGCTTACCCCTCCGCAACACATGAACGCCTTCGGACACGCACTTCTCACACTCTTCAGTTGTTGTGCGACTGCAGAGCTTCCGCATCATGCTCAGCAGCTCAGGCGGTGAATCTCGTCTCTCCACAGCGCACTTTGGTCCAAGCCACAGCGTGCGACTTACGAAGTCCGGGAGGTGTACGTCACCAAGCGAGTGGACTACATCCACGGAGGAACGCCTGGCAGGCCTGCCTGCTGGGAGTTTCTTCAACTAAATTTTTCCACATACAGTCAGCAGAATGGCCACTAAGTGCAGAGTACTCCTGCCATTTTTTTCTTCCTTGCACGGTGGCTGGTTTCTTGCCACTGCAACTGTATGTACAGGGGCTCCCTGTAAACTCTGTTCTGTCGAAGCCACTCGGCCCTGAGGGTCTTGCAGATCCTAGTGTCCTGACCGACCGAAGGAGAGAACCACAAAACAGGGCCTTGACAACATATGAGGTACTTCCGTCACGAGAATGCAGTAGGCTAGTATTCGGGCACGGCACACAAAGATGGCGACGAGGGTAATCAAAATGGAGGGATGCACGGACAAAGAAGAAACGACGCCTAAGGAACCAGAAATGTAACTTAGTTGAAAGATTCGGCCATTAGCTTTTGCATCGAGGTCATAGCAGCACGAACTATCGGCTTTCCTTTGTTGACCGTTTTATATACACAGAGGAAAAGTCGTGGCATGACAAAAATGAAATAAAAAAGGCAAATTCAGAAAACCTGCTTGTGCTTTCCTTTTTTTTGTCACGTCATGATGCGAAACAAAAACCGATAGTTTGGAAATTAGCGCTTGTCCCCGTTCGTCTCTTTCTTGGTGTATATGTTTTAGTTCGCGCTGCTATGACCTTGTCTTCACAGCATGTGGGGCATCATAGGTTCCCTATGGTACTCGAGAAAAAGGCGTTAGCGGAACATCCTTCGTGTCCTGCGTTTGAACTTTAGTCGATAAAGTTAACTCGTTCTCTCGCCATCTTTTCTACTGAATTAATATTTTTGCTCACAATATTCCTGTATGTGGTAGTCGCAGCTTCATTCATTCATTATCATTTGGTGAGCCGGTCGCTCAGTCGATCTCTATTCAATCTATGAATCGATCAACTCATCAGATAATTATTAAGTTGACTGTTGCGGTCGTTGTACGAAGCCATCGGATGAACAAGCGATGAACTTTAGCCTTCACCAGTGCCCAGTTTATTATAAACCGTTCCGTTGCTATCATGCCTTGCGTGGATAAAAGGACACCATGTCACTGTTTGAATCCAGAGACGTTTAAAAACACCTATGTGGCGACGATCTCTGCAGCGTGGCCGTCTGCCATGTTATTCCTTAAGCGGTGTACCAACTGTAACTATAAATTTATGTAAGGGGACGAAGATATTGACTTTAGAAGAGTAGAATTCTGGGACAGTTGGTGATGCATATTTGACTACGGTGAAGCTCAATAGATGGGACTGAAGGAAGGCGAGGGATTGACTCGGTGGTCGCGACCCGCCTTTTCGTTCGCTGCTTCGCCATTTTTTAAACGCTGCCTTCGTGAAATGTAGATTGACGGCAGACAAGCGGTGGAATTCGTCACTGCGAATTGACAAGTGAGAAAGTAGCGGTGCACTTTAGACGTCCAGGGCCTTTAACCACGTTTACTGTCTTCTTCTCCTTAAATAAGTCTTTCATCGCTATGGTTGTGATTACCAGTTGTACAATCGAAGAATGCCGCCAAAGCCAGTGTTTTGACTGAGGTAGTCGCCATCGTCAGGGCGGCAACTGCGCCCCTTAGCACCGCGTTTAGGCGCGCGTAGCTCACTCTCTCCCCTACCCTCAATGTGGGAAGAGGAGGAGGATATGCCGTGCGCAGATTAAAGTAAGGAAAGCAAATTTCGAAAAAATGGCGGGTGAGGCAGAAAAGGAAAAGAAGAACATATGGAGTACGGAAGGAAGAAATTGCGCTTGAAAGAAAATCACGTGTAACACAAATAAACCGTTCGAATTTATACCCTACAACCTTTAAACAAAACAAAATAAAAACACAGTGGCAGAGTTCAATGTAACCAAATAAAATGTAAACGCTGTCTACGAAGTTCTTCATTATAGTTTTCAACACATTAAGGAAGCACAACGTCTTATTATTATATAATTTACATTTTAGGTGCAACGCCTGGAAAACTACGCGGAATGTGGGTAATGACAGCTATGGAGCTGTTTCAAGAATCTGGCTCCAGTGAGAGTACTACTTTGAAATATCCCAGGATTAGCCTGAATGATTTGTTAATAACCAATCCCGGTTGTTATCGAAGAAAACATTTTGTATGATTTGAGGGGTGATTTGCGGCATTATGTTGCATAATGCGGTATTGATGGCGCTCCCTAGTTCAGCACTTAATTTCGATGTCGGTCTCTCGTGTCATTACCACAACTAGTATAATAACACCCCTCCCCCCTCAGAAAAGTATGTAAATACTTCTGTATTATTTGTCACAACATCGGCTTCGTTCAAATTTCCTCTCTAGGGCAACGCTAGCTCCCATTCAAAAATGTGTTTGAAAAATGTCCCTCAACTTACAACCGCGCCTTTTATTTTTTAACAACAATGCAATGTATGCCGGAGTCCACGATCACCTTCCTGTAACAGAAACGACGTCATCGCGAACGCGTAAAATATGCTCTCTTAACAGGGATGGCGCCGCCATCTAGGAGTGGTGAAGCGAAGTACTGCATCATGACACTAATGAGCGCCGACAGTGAGGGCTTCGACACTCTAAGCGCAGCGGAGGCTCCAACGCGGTGTAGCCTGGTGTAGGCAGTGTATGCCTACTGCTGAGGTGACGACGCAGTTTCCGCACATGGTTTGTCTATCGCGTCCGATTAGGCTGTGATACCTCGTTGCCTATGGAGTCCAGCTTCAACATGCATCAGGAGTGCCTAGACGCCGTCTACTGCTTCGCTTGCGATGACACTAAGTAAGAAAACTGCTCCACAAAGCGGTGCAGAAAGCCAATGACGTCGACGGGTGAAACTCGCTTTGGTCCGGCGAATAACACGTCAGCGTGAAGCAGAACGCCTTCGCGCGTTCGCAGTGCACGCGGCGCACTGTGCCACTCGAATTCCTGAAGCTGAGCGCGTCGCAACTTAACTGGTTCCCCGAGACACTACGTAACCGGACCAAAAAAAGATAGTTTCCACGGCTGCACATTTTCTTGACGCCATCATCATTGGCGGTTCGTCCATCGCTTTATGACGTAATCGTCGAGACCTGCATTGGCTGCCATGGAGAAGCCACAGAAACGAAAGCTGCGGCTCAGCAGATGGCTGGCTTTGAATTTCGGAGCCAGAGGGGCTGTACAGAAGATTCCGGCACTGGTGTAAAACAGAGGATCGATATTGCTTTTTTTAACCATATATACAACTAAAGCCTGAAGTATATGGAGTGAACTATGGCCCTCAATGTCACGAACTTCGTTCAGCAGTGGTTACCGGACTCATGGCATGAGGGAAATTGACGCCTACCTCTTACCTGGTCTTTCCAGATATTTTCATCGGGTGAACGAAGTGCCCAGAGCATGGCGATGAGCACGAATTAATCATCGTGCGGCGAATTGCTCCTACTATCAAGCCTTGGCTTTAAGTTTATGCAGTTCCAACTGCGGACAACTTACACGACGACGCGCATATAAATTCTTAATTACCGCCTAATTACACGCTTCATATATGGCACCTATTATCGCGTTTTCGAGAAAGTGCAGCCTCATCTTGAATCGGTGCAACTAAATCTGAATGAGTCTCAAATAAAGAAGAAAAAAGCGCTTCGAACTCGGGAAGAAAGCTTCGCTTTAAAAACCAGAACTTGTGGGGAGACTATAAGAACGGCTGACGCCCAGAGAGCTCAGTTCTTCATAAGGGATATATAAAAATGCAATTTAACTACAGTACACACGTAATTTATTGATTATACCGCGTAACATGCATCCCGAGCATCATCGGAGACGCCGGCTAGCTCGAGTCGACGCCATCCGAACACGGCACAAGCACGATCCAGATGCTCGCCACGTACATGCGTCGAAATACCTGGGCGAAACCGCCTACGCCCTGAGTGTGGTCGACTCGAGAAGCAAAGAACTGAGGTCCGCCACCATCAGGGTGCGGAACTCGGAGACCGCGGAAGAAGCGGCGATCGCCCACGCCACCACCACGAACACGAACGCGGTCGCAGTCTTCACGGACTCCCAATCCGCAGTACGCTACTACACGAGAGGCCGAATCTCGTTTGAAGCAGTCAAAATTCTGAAGAACAGAAGCACTCCACTCCCTTACACCTGCGCCACGTGGGCACCAGGGCACGAGGGGCTCGAGGGTAACGAAGCGCCACACGCCACGGCCGGCGATCACGTCAACCGGGCCTCCCTCACCCCCTCGCGAGACCCCCGACCACCTAGTGATGCAGCGGAAGCGGAGACCATACCCCCCACGTATAACGCCATCTTCCAACACTACCGACTGGGACGCAGGGTGTACCCGCCACCTCACCCAAAACTGACCAAAGAGGAAAGCACCGCATTCCAAAGACTGCAGAGCAACACGTACACGAATGACATCCTCATGTATCGCACCCACCCGGCACTACACATCTACAACTGCCCGATCTGCGTCGTGCCAGACACTCTGGCTCATTTACTACTAGAGTGCCCGTGGCGCCCCGAAGACGCCGTTACCAATCATACAACGACCGAAGACGTGAACCTCCTCGCCGAGACGTGGGAGGCCAAGATCTGCACCCCAGCCCTGGACGACCAACGACGTCTTGTCGCCAGAGCCCGGATTGCTATCGCGGCCAGAGGATTCCTGGAATGAGGGACCCTCCCACCTAGAGTGATCCACAGCTCAAACGCTCGGGAACACTGTCTCGAAAATTAAGTTCACTTCATCATCACCAATGACTACTTGACCATATGAAAGGCAGTACAGGGGTTGGTGCGTGAGGATAAAGATTTTATACCGGTGTCACAGGGTGCATTTTTGACGACGATTGACTCAGACCGGGATCAAAATTTTCCGATCGCGAATGGCTTCCTTCCGTCGCCTGCGCAAAGGAGCCAATCGTGATCGAGAAATTCCACCCTGATAGAACTCAATCGCGATAAAAATGCACCGTGTGAAACTCGCCTTAGCTCATGGGTTAACTCGTTACGCTCAAACAGTGCCCGTACGGGACAAAGCTTTCTTAGTCTTGTGTAGTCCTTTAATAATGAAACGCGCCAGCATGAAGAACCTCAACCAACCAACCAATCCATTATTACTGTTAATGTACTGCCGGCGCCAGCGTGCGAGTTTTACTGCTACGCCGGGCAGCTGAACGTGCCTGTGGTCGCCGCTGCGCTTACTTGTAGTAGAATGTCTAACTAGCGATAGTTTAAAAGGCCTGCACGGAGGTCAAAATTCTTGTCATGGCTGCTTTTGCTTTATGGTTTAGTTATAACTTCGCGATATATTGTAACCGCAGTCACAAAAATAACCAGTAGAGCATTTATGGTTGCGTAAGGTAGCCTGCAATCAGCAAAGTACTACAGCTTCGGCTCCATGTACACCACAACCGTTAGCTTATGAATTCCACGCCTTTAATCTATAGCTCCAAGAATTGCAAACAAACTTCACCCACGAAAACGCAGTGCACGTTCCTTTTAGCCGTGAAAGAGAGCCGAGCCGGCAGTCCATTCACTGCTGAATTAATAAATTTGCTCTGATTTTGTAAATACTGCGCTAATTGGAAGATTAAAAAAATCCAGCACTTGTGTAGTTCAAAGCCTGCACACAAATTCTGCGCTTAATATAGCTCCAATCCTGCTCGCATTCTGCGATTGTGTAGTCAGGCGCGGATCCAGGGGGGTTGTCCGGATGTCCTGACCCCCCCCCCCCCCCCCCCTATGATTTCTGCATCACCCCTCGCTGACAGGGTCATGACCCTGTCGCAAAAAATGTGACCACCAGCATTCCTCAGAAGTATCTTTCGCAAGCACCAGGGCTAGGAGCCACCTAGAAACAAAGCTAGCTCGCTCGCAAGCTTAGCTGTTTTGCGTATAGGGGCGTGGTGTCGCGAAGTTGCCGTAGTTATTTTTTCTCATGAAGACCTTGAACCTCCTGGCACCGGCCGTGCCTTACTCGTCCCGTCGGCGGCGTCGACCGAATAAGGGTACGTCCCTTTTGTCAAGCACGTCCAGGTCCGCGTGAGCGCCTTCGCGCCTTAGTTCCCCCTCGGGGTGTCATCGGTTGCCTCTTACCGTTACTTGCAAAAGCCAGGGGTGCGCCGTAGCGCGTTCATGCCAGAGGAAAAAGCTAAAAATCGGAGAGGCGTTGACAGAAGCAACGTTAATACAGACAACGTGAACTCAGACAGCGAAAGCGGGTCCATGCAAAAGCGGAGAATACATCGCAGGACTATGAGTCCGAGGACGAAAGTCACCGTCTGCAGTCGGCCACGCCAGAGAAACTTCAGGTGGTGATGATGATGATTTAATGGCATCCCCTTTGAAACGGGGCGGTGACCAATAGTCACCTAGCCTGCTTGATTTATTCAGGCATGCTATACATGCTTTATAGCGACGCTGTATATGCCTATAGGCGAAAAGTCCATCCGTGCCCAGGAGGCCCCTCCGCAAGAACCATTGCGCATGTGGGAAAAAAATCTACTTGGAGAGGAGTTACGGGCAAGAGGAGAGGGAATATGTCTTTAACATTTTCGACGTAACATTTTCATTCTCAACTTGTACAGTTCTCCTTCGGCTTATAAGCATAGCTTCCGCTCACTCCTAAATAGGAATGTAACCACCGCGACATCGCGCCCCTTAATAGTGGCCGGAGATTTGAACGCTCCCCACGTGGCTTGGGCTTATGTAACGCGAAAAAAGAAAGGGGCCAATGTAGTTGCAGCGAGTATTGACCTAAACCTAACGCTAATCTCGGACACACGTTTCCCAACGAGGCTGGGAAACTCGGTCGCCAGAGACACGACGCCTGATCTCAGCTTCACTAGAAATGCGGTGGCCAAATGGTCCGACTTACAGGAGATGATGGGGACCGACCACTACATAATAGAACTCAGGATGGAAATAACAGCACCTCCTTCTCAAAACCTACAAATACACAGACTTGGACCTCTTTAGGAAAATAAGAGGCGAAGGTGAGGCAGTATACGACACCTTCAGTGAACTTTTTGTACAGATCCAGAAGGATGTCGAGAATGCCACCAAGGAAATAGTCACAGAATTTAATACCCCAGGGATGGATGCAAGGTTAGCGCACCTCCTGGAAGACAAACGCTCTCTCCTCGATAGATGGAAAACACGAAGACTCAATCGGAGGCTGCGGAAAAAGATCGCCGAGCTCAATAGGCACATTGAGGAGCATTGCGCCGAATTAAATCAACAGCAATGGAGGAACGCCTGCTCGGCAGCGGACAGAAAAAATGCGCAAAGGAGGTAAATGGAGCCTCTTCAAACATCTCCTAGACGATTTACAATCCAAAGGTAATCAGAGACTAGCCACAGACCGACTTATTAATAAGGAGTAAATAAATGGAATCTCAGAAGCCTCCCTATTTAGCAAACTAGCCAACAAATGCCTTCCACTTCATCAAAACTCAAGTTCTTCCCACCCTCCGTATGAGGGCGCGCCTGCCCCAGAGCTGGACGCTCCCTTCTCGGAAGCTGAGATCCGGGAAGTGCTACATAATTTAAGCGGAAGGTCTGCCTCAGGCCCCGATGGAGTCACAAACCGGCTCTTAAGAAATTTGGACGACAAAGCCATTCACGCCGTAGTGAAGGAGATAAACAGGGTATGGGAGGAGGGTGTCATACCGGACAGCTGTAAAAAGGCCACAGTGGATCTAATCTCCAAGCCAGGTAAATCACCCAGCTTGGAGAACCTCCGTCCTATCTCCCTTACTTCTTGTATTATCAAAGTAGTGGAACATGCAGTGCCTAACAGGATATCGAGACATATCGAGCGGAATGAGCTTTCCCGTGGGTTTCAGGCCCTCACTTCCCACGCAGGATGTCATGCTCCTGCTCAAAACACAGATCACAGACTCTCAAAACAGAGATGTAAAAGGGGTACTCGCACTAGATCTATCCAAGGCCTTCGATACAATTACACATGACTATATTCTTAAGGAGATATCGGCATAGAACTTAGGAGTTAAATTCTTCTCATTCGTTGAATCCTTCCTAGAGACCAGGACGGCGGTCATAAAGTTGAGGCAATCAGTCTCGCAGCATTTCACACTCGGAAGAAGGGGTACTCCCCAAGGGGCAGTTATCTCACCACTTCTGTTCAACATAGCAATGCACAAATTGTCGGAAAGCCTTGCAACAATTCCTTATGTTGGTCATGCATTATATGCTGACGATATTACAATCTGGTATCCCCGAGGATCGGAGGCCACGATCGAAGAAGCTCTACAGGAGGCTTTAGACGCTACAGAGTCTTTCCTGGACGGTACGGGACGGGCACTCTCGCCTGGAAAGTCGGAAATCCTGCTGTACAGACAGGCTAGACGAGGTGCTAGGGGACTCACCCCACTCGATCAGGTGCCCATTAGCGTTCGTACCAGGGATGGCCGTACCGTCCCTACAGTAGACTCTATCAAAATCGTAGGGCTTTTGTTAGACTCGAAGGGCTGCAACACCAAGTCTATAGCTCATCTCAGCACGAAAATGATGAACATTCTCAGATTAATTATGAGAGCGTCCGACAAGAAAGGTGGCATAGGCGAGGATATACTCCTTAGGGCTCACCATACTTTCCTGATGAGCCATGTCATTTACATAGTCGCGGTCCTCAATTGGTCCAAAACAGAGAGAGGTAAATTAGACACGCTCATGCGCAAAAGTGTCAAACAGGTGCTCGGCATTCCAATCACGGCTTGCACAGAGAAACTCATTAAGTTTGGAGTACACAACACCGCTTCGGAGTTAAGTGAAGCACAAAAATCAGCACAAATTATTAGATTATCAAACTCCAAAGCAGACAGAAAACTGTTGGATGCGGCAGCTCTCGATCCTTTATTGTAGAGCTTTTTACAAGAAAAGTACACCCACAACACAATAAAGGTCGAAGGTTGGCGAGGGCTAGGGTTTTCCTAAAGAACTGGAATAGCTTCAAATTTTGGAATAGCTTCAGAGCATTCCTGAAAGCGCTTGGAAAACAATAAATGATGTACGTATTGAGTCGGGGGGGGGGGGGCATTCTACCGGTGATAACATATGGGGCAGAAACTTGGAGGTTAACAAAGAAGCTCGAGAACAAGTTAAGGACCGCACAAAGAGCAATGGAACGAAAAATCTTAGGACTAACGTTAAGAGACAGGAAGAGAGCGGTGTGGATCAGAGAACAAACGGGGATAGCCGATATTCTAGTTGACATTAAGCGGAAGAAATGGAGCTGGGCAGGCCATGTAATGCGTAGGATGGATAACCGGTGGACCTTTAGGGTTACAGAATAGATACCAAGAGAAGGGAAGCGCAGTCGAGGACGGCAGAAAACCAGGTGGGATGATGAAGTTAGGAAATTTGCAGGCGCACGTTCGAATACGCTAGCACAAGACAGGGGTAATTGGAGATAGCAGGGAGAGGCCTTCGTCATGCAGTGGACTTAAATATAGGCTGATGATGATGATGATGATGATTAGTCGGGGGGCTCCAAATCTGCCACTAAACCAAATCGCATGTAACAGCACAGTGCTGAGTGGCCAACAATGGCAGAATATTTCAACCGTCACTTCATCAATATTGCCGCAGTGCAGAATGCTTCCACAGGTAAAGTGAGCTTAGCTAGCCGTTCTGTCGAAAGTGTATTCCTTGAACCAACAAATGAGCTAGAAGTACGAGCAACAAATATGAATTTGAAAAACAGCAAAGCGTTAGATGCAGATAATATTGAAATAAAACCTGTAAAGTATGTACTGCGTCTTCTCCTTCCCGTACTGGTTCACATATTTAAGTTAGTCTTGGAAAGTGGGACCTCCCCTAGCGCGATGAAAAACAGCAAGGTAGCTGTACTGTACAAAGGTGGTGATAGAAACAAAGTAGCTAACTACAGACCGATAAGTGTTATTTCCGTTTTTTCAAAAGGACTGGAGAAAATTATATTAATCAGAGCAACAAATTTTCTTGCAAGACAAAAAATATTATCAGATGCTTTATATGGATTTAGAAAAGGCAGATCAACCGAGACCGCGTTACTAACCATAAAGGAACATATACTACACAATATAGGTAAAAACCACTATACTCTAGGTCTTTACATTGATTTCACAAAAGCATTCGATTGTGTAAACCATAATATTTTATTACAAAAGCTTTCACTATACGGGATGCGCAATAACGCTCGTGAACTTTTTAAAACCTATTTGACGAACAGAAGTCGGACGGTATCAATAGGTGAAAACCTGTCTTCTTATTTAACAATTAAGACCGGTGTACCGCAAGGCAGCATTTTAGGCCCATTCTTATTTATTACATTCATAAATGACATTCCCGACATTGACACTTCACTTAACTTCGTTATTTACGCTGACGCAAGTCACATGGGACCAGACGTATTACCGGGTCACCTGAACCCCAATGAGATAGCCGACGACCGTGCGCGAGGTTTCATATGCCGTAACGGGACGGTGTATCGGGTGAGTTCGGGAAAGCTCGTCCACAGTGATCGTCTAGTTACTTTTCTCGAAATCACGCCACCTTACAGAGGGGATAGGCAGAGTTTTCCCTCCCCTCATCAAAAGCTCAACAGCTTCCAATCTAGCACGCTCCGCATGCTCGAGACGGGGTCCTACCCCTCTAGGGGCTTTCTAAACAAGCTTCACCCCGACATTGATCCATGCAATCTAGATTATGGCACTGAAGTTTGCTCATTAAATCACAAGCTCTGGCAGTGCCCTGTGTTACAGGATTTTAAGCAAGAAAAAAATGGGACGAAGGCCATCACAGACCCCAGACAACACTTCCAGCTCCTGGCTGTCCAGAGGGCCTGTGAACGAGCGGAGAGGCACAGCCTCTCTGTTCTGGCATGGGACTAGCCAACGGCTAGCAGCCCCCCCCCCCCCCCCCCCCTGCCTAGCTTCTCAGGACCTCAATAAAGTTGTTTACTACTACTACCTCTTAATTTTGCTGTGTGTTGGCTCAGCTTGGTCAGTGCTAATATTTTTCTAGGTATGTGATACAGCATAAGTTTTTTTGTACATTTTACTTGCAGCAAAATGCATTGTATTTTAAAATTGACATACTTGGTTTGTGGGTCTGACCTCACATCAATTTTTTCAACTTTGACTTTGGGAACTACCTCTCTTTTTTGTTCGATTACTGCATATGTATTGCTTATTTTTCTGACAAGCACAATCACCGAAGCCTCTCGCTATTTGTGAGTACAGCGCAGATATAAATATTATAGAATTATAGCCCTGTATTGAAGATGTTGCATACAAAGCATCGCAAGCAAAACTGCAGCTAGATTCAAGGACAGCTAATCCCATTGACCAGTTTTATTAAGGTATCAATACTACGTGTGATATAGTTTACTTAGTATACCAGTATTATACAAATGTCCTGTGGCATACACGTATGCTAATACTGATACTGAATAGCAGAGTTACAATAAGTTTTCCTACTTGCTGTTTATAATTTTCTTTTGTGTATAATCTTTGCAATGTACTTCATTTAAATTATAAATGTGGCTTCCTTCTGTATTTGTGTGAAATATTCTGGCTTCTATAGGTGCAATAAACATTGAATAAAGAATGAAACAATTACTGTTGTCATTAAAAATGTGGTTTCCATAGTACCACTACACCAGCAACACAATGGATCCCCAAGTGCAAATGAATGCTGACATTTCTCCCTTGCCGCTAGCTATGTATTCAGTTTTCATGCCGTTTCACACTAGCAGTGGAAGAAGGGTTCCCCTGGCATTGTTTGACTCTAGGACATAATTCTGCTGTGAAGCTATACTCGCATTCGAAACCAGCTGAATAAACTATAGAGAATACACAAATTCCGCCCATTTGCTTTATTATATAACGAAAATGGATCCCAGAGGCGCGTCTCAACAGCCTCGTCGCAGCACACAATCTTGCAAAATAGTGCACATAAATCTGAATAAACGGGGACGACTTCGGCGTTTGAAATGCAGGCTAATGTCATTTATTTCTCTCAAAAGAAAAGACGCACAACAGAGCTTTTTACTAAGCGAAAATGTGACAAGCTGTCCCTCAAAACATCTCGTTTCTTCCTAGGTGCAAGACAGCGGGACAAAAATTCGCAAGATAATACGCACCGCAGTTTAAGGTGCACAACAGCTGATTTGACGAAACTTAATTAAGGAGTACGTTCTGGACGGGTTTCGAGGCGAGAGCGCCGGCGACTCCACCAACCGCGGTGGTAATCGCAAGTAACGCCTTGAAAACTTTCTGTCTTCATGAGTCAGCCACCCCAGTCTTGCTCCACGTTTCAAGGCATCGCATTTGAAGCGAAGCACGACGCGCGCAGTAGCAGAAAACCACCACCCGCATACGGGCCTCCAAGCCTATGACGGCAGGCGCCACTAAAAGGTACCACGTACCAAACAATCACGAATGCTTCGGCAGCCTTGTGGGCCTCAGAATTGTATCGATTTGGGCCTGTTGGTTGTACATCGGAAATAGTTTGGAGCGCAAATACACAGACACAAAAGAGCACATGAGACACAGACGAGCGCAAACTACCAACAAAGTTTATTGACCTCCACACGTGTTTATACTATGTTCCCATTACCGCTGCACATGCGCACAGTGCCTTCTACGAAAGGTCAGCTCTTTATCGGACAGGTGTACAGAAGGAGTGCTGATACAAGCTGAGCCTAATGAAGATATCTTTTTTTAGCTTCTATTATCTCACGGGTGAGCCTATGGTCACTTGTGCTGACAACAGCACACTTTTCAAAAAGAGGTCTACATTGACAGGAACTGCAGTGCATCGCCAACCAACCATCACGTGCCATTTTCTTTACGTTTAGCGCGTGTTCCTTCTAACGTTCATTCAAACATCTCCCCGTCGGCCCTATGTATTGCTTGCCCCATGTTAGCGGGATACTGTAGACTACATTAGTAGTACAGTGAACAAAAGGGTCTTTGTGCTGCTTATTGCAGCCTCTTTGATTACGAACGTACCTCTGATTGCAGATTTAATGAGCTTTTGTGGTGCCGAGGTTATTGTTGTGTTTTCGGCACCACAAAAGCTCATTAAATTCTGCAATCAGAGGTACGTTCGTAATCAAAGAGCCTGCAATAAGCAGCACAAAGACCCTTTTGTTCACTGTACTACTAATGTAGTCTACAGTATCCCGCTAACATGTGGCAAGCAATACATAGGGCAGACGGGGAGATGTTTGAATGAACGTTAGAAGGAACACGCGCTAAACGTAAAGAAAACGGCACGTGATGGTTGGTTGGCGATGCACTGCAGTTCCTGCCAATGTAGACCTCTTTTTGAAAAGTGTGCTGTTGTCAGCAGAAGTGACCATAGGCTCACCCGTGAGATAATAGAAGCTGAAAAGATATCTTCATTAGGCTCAGCTTGTATCAGCACTCCTTCTGTACACCTGTCCGATAAAGAGCTGACCTTTCGTAGAAGGCACTGTGCCCATGTGCAGCGGTAATGGGAACATTGTATAAACACGTGTGGTGGTCAATAAACCTTGTTGGTAGTTTGCTCTCGTCTGTGTCTCATGTGCTCTTTTGTGTCTGTGTATTTGCGCTTCAAACTTATTACCAAATCAATGCAGGGCGATACAGAAACATTAATTAGATGAATTCATTTTGGCAATGCAGTAACAATGGAACATAAGTAACAAGTAATGGATATATGGCACTGTTGCCAGGTCTAAGAAGTAAAAAGTATACTTGTGTGTCAATTCTCAAGCAGTAGTGAGTACACTACGGATGCTAAAAAACAGCAAGAAGAAAAATGTATCCCATAACCTTTTGTGGTAGTACTTCCGTTCTTACCTTTAACCAGCCAGTCACGTTCTGGCATCTCGCTGTGAAACAGGATGGGTAGAGTGGTCAGGGTAGTGATGCACATTCACGATGTGGCGAAGAATAGACAGCCATATTGCCAGAAACAACTTTTACTGCCATGACTGTTTACTGCACACCATAAAGGTGCCGATTTACGGTCTTTCGCCACCCGATCACAGTACCATTTTATTTCAGCCGCCCGAGGGCATAATCTTCTTCTTCAAGCCTGTAAGAGATAAGTATACCCAACTTCTATTAACAAAACAACTAAAAGGACACACATGTACCCCTTAAATCACACACGCAGTAAGCACAATAGTTACAAAGGAAATGGTTATGGGCAAACAAAATACGGACAAGTAATGGACACAGACGTGCGCAACTTTCAACTAACTTTATTTTTTCTTGCGTTGTCAATATATACTCTCAATGACGTATATAGAACAGCGGTGATCATATGACACACTTCAACGACTACAACGTGACGCGCAAGAACATCATCTCAGTTTTCTTTTAAGAAATTGATGTATCACTTATACAGCCATCTCCTTTTGACGAAATATGAAAGGCTTACAACAGTACACGGGCAGTAGTCACTGCTTTTGCCCAAAATTTTGATGCCTCGGAAATTCGGTACACACATGCAATGCCGGGCGTGCGCAGGCAAATGCGCATTCTCATTATTTTTATTCGATAGCTCACGTTCCCTTGCACGAACATTTACGCACCGGCCAGTTTGCCCTACGTATGTCTTTCCACATGATAGAGGAATTTCGTACACAACGCCAACCGCGCATTTTACGTAGGGCGGCTCGTGCTTTTTGCCGCGTCCTCCCGTATTCTTCTTAGCAACACAAATCCTCGGGCAGAGCCCAGCGAGTTTGCGCGGGGCTGAAAAAACAATTGACACAGCGTGCCTACTCGCAACCTTCTTCAAATTATGAGAGGTGCGATGTATGTAGGGCAACACTTCAGGACGCATAACCATTTCCTTGCAAGTATGAACCAACTCGCCCAACAGAAGTTATAGTAAGCACAATATTTTGTGCTTACTGCTGTGCAGTTGTTGCTCAAAATTTGCAGAAACATCCGATTGTGCGGTCTACGTCATTTAAAATGCAACACTTGACGCAGTTACGGATCTGGTTATTACAAAAACAATATTGCAAGATGCCTTCATTTATGGGATTGCAAGTGAATGCTGAGGCGGCACTAGCATAAACATCTGTCGCTGCCTGCTGGCAGCTGCAGAAAATTGCAGAAAATTGCAGGCTTCGCGGGATTCTTGTGATCTCCCTAAAGTGAAGGCGGATTGCACCCTTAGGGTTCTATAAAGCTTTTGGAGCTTTCACTTTTGGGACCATGTCACGCTAGGCGTGCAAGGGCGTCAGCTTTCTATTTTCCATCAGTTTCCTCCGTGTGATGGTATTTACTGAAACCTTATGTTAAATCCTTTGCTCATTATATCGGTAATCAGTGCCAGAGATTGCACTGTAAATTTTCTCTAGAGGTATGGCACGATGTAATCTCTGTAACGCTGACTTGAAATCTGTCTGCACCACGACATCTCGTGCAGAAAAGGCCCATAGTTTCCGCAAAGCCGCGGTCATTGCGGTGCTTTCTGCTGTTGTGGAGGAAATTACGCGATCCAGCGGCCAGACCATGACACATCAAGCATCTCCGCCCTCACCACTCCTTGCAGCTTTCGCTTTGTTACATTCTCTCAATGCTTAATTTGGCGCGCTTTTTGGGCGCCAAATTTGCAGGGCTGTACATAACGTTGCGTCCGCTCACGGCCGCATATAGCGGACCAGCCTGCCGCCGCAGATATTGTCAGCATAGTTTTGCTTGAAAGTCTGTTTATATGCAATACTTTGCACTGGAACGAAATATACCGCTTATGGCAGGATGTTATACGGGACTTCAAGAAGAGTGTACGCTACAACAGAAGGTTACTATTAAAATTCCGAGAGATAGAGAAAGAGAGAGAGAAAGATTCAACTTTTATTGGTGCCATCAATCGCGAGGGCGCACGCATGTTCCCTCCGCCTAGCAGACGCCGAGATCCCCTGGGTCTCAGTGGCTGCCTCGGCTAGCTGGACGGCGCAGGCCTGGTCTTGCTGGTCTGAGCTGAGCCTGGTCTCCCCCTGCTGGCGGTTTTGAATTTTGCGACCCTCGAAAGGAGCCGACTTCGAGCATGCCCATAGAATATGTGGCAGATCCGACCTTCCTTTCCGAATTTGCATTGATCATTGTACTGTCTTGGATAGAATCTGCTGCAGCCACCGGGTTAGGGATACATGTTTGTTTGCAGGAGGCGCCAAGCCACCGCCTGTTTCCTGGTTAGCGCGGGATGAGCTGGTGTGTACCGGCCCTTCCCAGCCGATTGTAATCGGTCATTTCTTTCTAGATGACCATGCGGTCTCCTCTCGTTCCCGGCTGGACCAGCTCACTTGCCCGGCGAGTAAGTCCTCGAGCTACGTGTGAGCCGCCTCGTTGCCAGGGAGAGAGGATGCGCGGGCACCCAAATAATTTGGATCGTCCTGCGATGACGGTCGCTATTATTATTCAATTTAAAACTCCGAGAGTGAAAAGGCACGTACTAAGATGTCTTTCTTGCAAGTTTGCCTGATACCCAGTGCCTGCCGGTAGGTGTTTGCTATGTACATGTCTACATCAAATCTGAAGGTGTACCAGAGCTTAAATGCAAATAGTGGGGCGTGGATTCATGAGTAAGTGTTCTTGAAAGACCAGGAGGTTGAGAGCTTTGGCACGTAACTAAGTGTAGCCCTCATTATATTTCGAATTCTGTGTGAGATGGAATATACTTGATACACTCGCCAGATAAAAAATGTTTGGCTATGTTGTGCCGTGATGCTATTTTATATAACTACACGCTTTACATGCACTTTTTTATTCCATTAGGGCTTTATTGCCTAAATATATTGGACTTGATCAGCGCTTTTTTCGCTTACACTGTTCACACGCTAGAACAGAATACTCCCGTGGTCTTAGTAGCGTATTTATTTTTGTTAATACAAAAAGAGAATGCAAACAATTTTAAACAATCAAAAATATGTTAAGGCACTTGATTGCTCACCTCCAATGCTAACGTTTAACCAGTTTTTGAATAAACTGTATTTTATTTTGGAGCTTAGACTGTCCTTTTGATGTGACATTTACTCTGATCTTTTTTCAAGAGTTTCAGACTCAGTAGAAAAACATACGACAAATCACTCCGGCGATAGTGCGCAAGGTGGAGCAAAGTACACGAAAGGGAAAAATTGAGATCCACCCGAAATGCAGCACGGAACTATACAAAGGAACCCCCAAACGGGTATCTCTGAAAGAAAGCCTCGCATTCCTGGACCAGGATAATTTTCTTCAGCTCTAAGGCTTTCTTTTTGGGAACCCGTATGAGTTTCCTTTGTAGCTTCGTGGTGCAATTCGGGTGGATGTCAATTCTTCCCTCTCCTAAAAAAACATTATCAACCCATCCCTTGAAACTGGATGTAGTGCTGCCGCCGCGGCCGCTGCTGCTGCTGCTGCGGCTGTTGTTGTTGTTGTCTCCATATGTAATCCGCGCCTCTGAAGTGTGATGCCAAACGACTGCTAGTGCGATGTCGGACACATGCCCTTCGTGTGAAAAGGCCATTGCCAAAAGGGAGTGAATATAAAGTGCGCAGAATTTGGTCATGAATAACACTTAGGTAAATGCACCGGACTAACTGAAATATCCTACAAAGGCAAAAGGGAGGCTGCCAGAAAAGATTGACGTTGTCCGGCATGTCGTGCTGATCAGCGTTCCATTTCTAGTGAAGATAGTAATTGTTACACTGATAATGTCATTCTTGCATCTATCAAACAATGTCTTGAATGCTTACCCGCCTTGTACGTAACCTTTGAGAAGATGGAACAAGCTATCGGCTTCATGTCAGATACCTTTGATGAATTCGAAAAGGAAATAGACCGGCAAGATACCGAAATAAAGGCACTGAAAGCGAGCGTTGCAGAGCTGGAACAAATGGATAACAATGAAGTCGTGCAAACGCAACTCCAGTGAGAACTGCATGAACACGAATTCCGAAGGCCACGTCAAAGCTTGAAAGTACATGGAATTGTAGCGGTGCCGGGTGAGGACCTAATTGCTTCATTAAACACGGTCGCTGAAAAACTTGAGGTTCCACATATTACGCCGTGCGATGTTTCCGTTCACAGGCTGCTCTCTAAGGAGATAATATTCCCGGTATAATAGCTCGACTTGCAAGACAAACGATGAGAGACGCATGGTTGACAAATAAAAGTAAGCTGAAAGATAGCACTCCATGTGGGTACATTCAGAAAAACTTGACTCGGCATGATAGGGAACTACTTCGATCGATAAAGGCTGCAGCCAGAGAAAAGGGCTAATCGCTATGTTTGGCATGTGAACGGCAAGGTTTTGGTGCGAAAAACTGATGGAGCCAGAGCCGTACATGTCAAGAGCACCGAGGACTTCGAACGGCTGTAATGGACACGCATTTTTACTTGCCACATGAAGTGAAGGCTGTTGTGTGAAGGTTATTACCTGCTTCTGTAAAATGTGAACACCTGAATGCCACGTCTGTTAGAAACAAGGTATTCCCGTTAGAAGAGATGCTTGCTGAATTTAATTTATTTTCGGCGATCATGCTGAGTGAAAACCTGGCGCTCAAATGACCAAGACATTTTCAGGTTGGAGCATTACAAAACTTTCTACATAAACCAAATCGATTCCAGAGGGAGTGGTGTTGCTGTATCGGTTCAGGAAAATATCGAATATAAACTTATTGAACCTTATTGCCTAATGACGTCTGACTTCAAAGTGCTTACACTGCAAGTAGAAAAAACAGTACTTCCTGTATGGTACCACCCACCGAAGGACAGCGTTACTTAGTTCCTGGAATTTTACGACTATTTTCTACATTCATTACTGAAAATAAGTTTATTTTGATTGCTGGTGGGGACTCTAACATTGATATGGGTTCTAATAACCAAAACGCACGAGATGTTAGTACTGTTATCATTTCCAATGGTTTCAACAATGTAATCACTGAACCCACTAGAATTACTACTGAGTCCAGTTCAGTGTTCGCCCTTTTTATTACAAAGGCACAACTATGTACATCAAATGTGGCGTGATATTGCATCATATAAGCGATCACCTGCCTGTGTCCCTCTGTATTAACGGTAGTAGACTACAGACAAACAATAATGAGGAAATATACCATCAGATAATAACAGGTGAGAGGTTCCGCGAGGAGGTGCTAAAGGCTGACTCGACGAATGAAAGCCAGTTAACCAACGCAAAGGAAGGCTATAATGTATTTATTGATAAATTTAAGAAATTGTATTGCTCTAATTTTCCTTTAATGTCTCGCCGCAGAAGTCGTAAAATATTAAGCCATGGGTAACAACGGAGTTAAGGCATTAAATGAAAATAAGGGACCAACTTTACAAACAATTTCTTAGCACACGAGCGCCTGATGACGTAGTCATTTATAAAATACACAGAAATAAACTGACGAAAAAACTAAGATGCGCACGTATAGAATACCAATCTTTCTTTCTAAACGTTGAACATGACAGACACGATTTGCTATGGTCTCGACTGAACATGCTCCTACACCACCGCAGTTTCACGCCGCACCCTCGAAACTACAAGTCAATGGCCAAGAATTATCTGGAAACAATTTAGCTGATGCATTTAACACTTTTTTGTAAGACTAGCACAAGCAGTGGCTTGCACCGATGGCTTAGAATACATGAATACACCGAACAGTGATTTTACATTTCTGCAACATGCAACAGCTCAAGAAATAACATCTGTGTTACAGAGCCTAAAAATGAGCACATGCCATGATATCGATTACCTCCAGGTGCGGCCTGTGAAACACCTCGCTGATATCATAGCGCCAGGTCATGCCAACATTTTCATTACGTGCATAACGACAGCAGTTTTTTCCGACAAAAATGCAGATAGCAAAGGTAACTGTAATATATAAAAAAGCCAACCGAAATGATTTGGGCAACTATTGGCCGGTGTCAACACTACCTGTGATCTCGAAAGAATTCAAAAACTTTTGCCCTTGCGTTTATCCAAGTTCATTGAAAAGTACGAACTCCTTACTTCACAATAATTTAGTTTCACTAAATACAAATCAACTGAACTGGCACTCCTTGCACAGAAAGAATTTATAATGAAGAGTTTGAAAAAAAGTCTGTGTCAGCTTGGTGTATTTGTCGATTTTACAAAGGGAGTGGACATGGTGGATCACAGGATTTTGGTGCAAAAATTACATCAATATGGGATTCGCGGAAAGGCTTTACAATTAATACGGCCATATTATCACAGAGAAAGCAAATGGTTCAGCTAGCTAATACATGCTCTGCACTTAAATCTATCCAAACTGATGTACCACAAGGTAGCATATATACTTGGACCTTTCCTCTTGAATCTCACACCTGATGATACTATAAATATAAACCCTCAAGTGAGATTTAATATATATGTAGATGCTGCTGCTATCTTCTTCTGAGGAAAATGTTTCGGAAATAATATCCTCATGTAACGAAACCTTGAAAGCGCTGGGAAAATGGGCAACATCAAACTCCGTGCGTATAAATGAAGAGAAAACTAAGGCAGTAATTTTCCGCCCAATAAACTAAATAATTCCGCCACATCAACCCTAGTACTGACCTCCCGTAATATAGATATTGTTGAGAGTTTCAAATGTCTTGGCGTAGTTTTTTCTTTTCATATGTCTTGGGACGATCATATGAACTATCTAACCATAAAGTTAGCTCCACGCACCGGCATAGTAGGCCGATTAAAACATGAACTATCCACACGAACTAAATTTCTTCTTTATAACACGCGTTAGTATTCTCACCTGAACTGCTTCCAACTAGTACGGGTAACCTCTGCTCCCTCTAGCTTGCGATGCATTCATCTTTTACAGAAAAAAAAAACATTCGTCATGTTTATTATGCACCATATCGATCCCACACAGCTGAACGTTTTCTCAGTGCCAGAGTAATCAGTATACACAACTTGTATAAATATAGACTGAGTGTGAAGTTCAAAACAGAAATAAGAGAAAACCTCAGTAGACTACAAATTCGTGCAAATTTGCAAATAAATTATCATGCTGCCCAACTAGATATGCAGAAAGCTGGTTAGTTCATACTCCTCGTCTTAATACTGGACAAGAGCATTTATCTTACACGCTATCCTGTGCTTTTAACGCCTACAAATTAGATGACTTTGATTCACTTTCTTGTTCTTATTGAAATATCCGCATTATGTACAGTGCTTAATTTTGCATACTTACTTTCGCTGTGATTTCATGCTGTTCCGTGGTTTGTGTTCTCAAGAGAATTTGTTTTTCTTCGAGACGCTCATAATTACCCTGTTCGTTACATTTCACTTATTGTGCCAATTTTGCGTATACCTTTATGCGTTGATATGCTGCTTCTGCCAAAATAAACAAATCAGGGGCTGTGGGCTGGTCAAGCTGCATGTGAGCATCCTTCTGTTGACTGCGCTGTACTGTTTTACAAAGGACGAAAAAAAGGACTGCCACACATGTGCGCACATGCGTGTCAGCCCTTTTTTTCATCCTTTGTAAAACAGTACAGCGCAGTCAACAGAAGGATGCCTTACGAACTATCCCCAGTAGAAGCCTTATAGGATGTGAGCAGTATTTCCCCCCGCCATCCCATCTAATATGTATGTTGGCACATAAACTTATTGTTGCTATTATTATTATTATTATTATTATTATTATTATTATTATTATTATTATTATATTATTATTATTATATTAAACGGGGCGGTGAGAAATAGTCACCTAGTCTGCTTGATTTATATCAGGTATATTTTAAATGGTTTTTATTCTCGCATTTTTGTTTACGTCGGCATAATCTTTTTCTCAAATGTTTTTGACCTTGTACCGCTACGTATGATTGTAACAGATCGAGGTGGATCGATCTTTTCCCTGCTTTTTTACCACCAATACCCTAAAGGTCTTTTGCTTATCCACGCTAAATCCAAGTGCTTCTGGAAGGTGTGCGCTACCAAGGGATCTCACTGGGTGGATCCCTTCGCGTTCCATTAGGATGTGCTCAGTGGTCTCCGGATTTTCACCGAAGCACACACATGCCTCATCTAGTTCCGAATATTGCTCCGGTATGTTTTTGTCCTTAGGCAACCAGCTCGAGCCTCAAATAGCAAGGCACTGTCCTTTGTGTTATCCTACAAATTTTCCCTTCTAATTTCTTTATTCGCATTGTAAACCTCGACGGCTTTTTTGCTTCCATTATTTGCATCCAATTCGCTGTCTCTGTTTCTCTCACGTTCTGTCTGATGACTCTTTAATTTACATGTTCTTTCACATTCTTTCTATTTACACTTTCAACTACCCTGCACTTGGTTGCCATCTTTCTTGACCTCTTCCTCCATTCTGTGTCCATGTTTTTCAGGTACATATACTTGTGTACTGTGCACATGTTCCTGAGTCTTTCTGCAAAATTAATTTTCCTCTGCGCTTCTTTTAAATCAGAAGAGGCACAACCCATTTTACCCTGCACTGCCTCATTTGTGGTTTCACCGTCGGCCCCGAAAGCCAACCGGACTACCGATCTTTGGTTCACTTCCAACCCCGACTTGATATCTGGTTTGAAGCGCAGAATAGTATTTGCGAACGTTAGCGCTGGCACCATTACTCATTTGCAGATTCCACGCACCACCTCATACTTATTGTGGCCCCACAGTCCTCTGTGTTTTATTATTGCTGCATTCCACTTCTCCTTTATTTTCAGGTTATCTTGGTCGGTGCTTTAGTAAGTCTTTCCTTTGTTATGTATACGCCAAGGTATTATATGTATACGTCAAGGTATATTACTTTAACACTAGGTAATTGCTTGTCTCTTCATTAAAGATCATAATTCCCGATTTCTCTGTGTTAAACACGAGGCCTAGATTTGCTGCTATGTTGCCACATATATTCGCAAGTGTCTGTAAATCTCTTGCATTGTCCGCTCGCATCACTATGTCGTCCGCATACATCAGTCCAGGGAACTTCTGTTGAAGCATTTGTACATTACGCATGTAGGATAAATCAAACCATAATTAACTGTTTTCCAGTCGTCTTGCTATGCTCTTAAGACAAAGCGTGAACAATGGAGATAGAGGACTTCCTTGCTTGAGCACTTGGTGAACTTACACTTCATTATATTTTCGACCTTCTTATAGAATTTGTTCTCGGTTGTCCCTATATGCCCCTCAACAGCTCCACTAAAGCGTCATCTATGCCTTCGTGCTTCAGAATATCCCATAACAACTTCCTCTGTACGTTGCCGCAGGGTCGTTTAATACCTATAAATGCTATCCGTAGACGTCTGTTCCGAGCTACTGAAATCTCTATGCACTGACTTAGTACCGATATATTATCCTGTAAGCGTTTACGTGGTCTGAACCCATTCTGTAGTTCCCCTAGTCTATTATTTTTTTACACCTTCTTCGACAATTCTAATTTTATGGCTTGCATTGCCATTCTATATATCATCGAAGTTACTGTAACTGGCCTGTACGAGCTCGTCTTATGCTTATCACCTTTGTCTTTGTAGATTAGATTCATCTTGCTTTCACGTCATCCAAACAGAATTTTCTTCGTTCTATTCACTTATTATAGCCAGTAGTTCCTCACTCTTTGGACCGATGTTTCTTTCATTAATTGTAGTGGGATTTAATCGGGTCTTGCGGCCGTGTTATTTGGGATATTTTGGACATATTTTTCCCGCAAGAAACTTTCTGTGCTGAATTTTATCTCTCATGTTTCTCTGTTGCTGCTGGATCTGTTTGCGTGTGAACTTTGCTTTCTTTCGTGCCGACGTTATCCCTAATAACGTCCTTGATGTACCGCAGCGCATCGTGTCCTTCGGAGGTGTTACCGTCTTTATACCTTGATAGACGTTTGCGAATTTTTTATTTGGAGCTCCGAGTGCACTTAGATTGTTGCCGAATTGTTTTGGTTGGCCTTTGTCTCTTTTGCGAATGTTAAGCACCCAACGTTCACTTGTGCATTTAGTTTAGGTGTAGAGTGAAGTCACAGGAGCTACCTCGTCACCCTTTGATTTTCTAGCGGTACTTGATTTTCTTCGTGTAATCCCAACTTTTTGGCTTCTCGATGATCCCTTGACGCGTGCTTACGTTCTTCTATAGCTTACTTTATCTCCTGATCCCACCACTTACTCGGTGCCGCTTTCCAATCTAATATTTTTTTCCGTGTCTGTCTCATCTCGTGTTGCATGTTTTCTACCTGTTCATTATATTCCCAGACTGTGGTAGGAAACGCATTCATTTTCTTGTCTATGTTTTTCTGCCCTTTCTCCCTATTGCAAAACCCAGTATCCAGTGCCCAGTGCCATGCCTGATTATGGGCCCAGCGTCACGCGCTGGATGCTGGGACGCTGGCAAGGCGTGGCATACTGGGAGGTGCTGGGCGCGGGGTACTGGTGCGAAATGCAGCTCTAGAGCGAGAAATACGCGGTGCCTGGGTACTTTATATATTTTTTCAAATGCAAAAAGGAACAGAGAGCGCTGTACTGCAATAAGAAAGAAGGGAAAAAATTTAAAAACAAAAATATCGCCTACGATTCGAACATCCGACCTAGAGATTGCAATCCCAGTATCTTACCACTAGGCCACGCCGATTCGTGATTATAGATTCATATTTTGCCATGTCAACGCGCAGAGACAGTAGCAGCTTTGCACAGACGTTTTGCACAGACATGGTAGATGCGATATCGCCTTCAACTAAAGCTTACGCCTCTATCAGAACGAAAAAGTTGTTGTCCGTATTGCATAGTATGCCCGGAAGTGCTGCAACACTGATTTGCTTTTGCAATTGGTATATTAACTACGAAAAAAGCCTTAAATTAACCGCCTACCCGGGATGTTGTACGGGCTGTTACTGCCGATTTTGACAGTCGTTTCTTGTTCTTCGCGCAAATGAAATGCAACATTTGCATAGCTCGACAATGCTTTTCAATCGACAGGTATGTTTAGCCACATATCTCCGTCAGAGAAGCGGTCGGTTAATGTGGCTGGCAGCCTTCAGCAACAGCACACATAGGTATGTTTATAACGCTTCATATCGGCGCTCATCGCTTGTTGTGCTGACACCGTAGACACGAAAGAATGGTCTGTTTTAAAACACCGATGGGAAAGCGGAACTGCAGAGTGATTTATCCTCGTTAGAATTGTTGATTCCTCAGCCTAGACGGGCCGATAGAGTGTAGACGGACTCGGCGGGTACGGTAGGCCTAGCATTCGGGGGAAGCAAAGGATCTCGGTTTGGGTACCAGGCGAATGGGGAAATGTTTGTATTTGAGATTCAGAACCTTTTAACTATTCTTTTTACTACACCAGGGAAAGTGGAAGCGCACGAATCGCAGCAGCTTTGTTGTCCGTGCGATAATATCAATCAGCCGCAGGCTTCTTGAGGTCCATTCGAACGCGTCTGAAAGGCTGCTGGATTTCGTGTCGACTGTACAACACTGCGACAACTCGCAGTCATCGCTTGCGTACAAACTACTAGAAAAGGAAGCGTTACCTGCGTTTGCGTAATTTCGTTCACGAATACAGCTATCCGCACAGTCAAAAGGAAAATGTACAAAGCGAAAGTCATCTGAAGTGTCGCATATGCGTGGGCTAGCGTGCACGCACCTTTATTCCAAGCTGCAACACCGCCGACACGAAACAGACATTTATGATCCCAAATTATAGCGCTACTTAGGACAGGAGTCTGTTTTTTAGACAGGAGATGCCCATGAAATTGTATCAAGCATTTAATATTCCACAGCGCCTATATACTCCGGCAGTGCGGCACAAACGAAACCAGCGCAGTCTCCAGTACGAGCCAGCGAACTCCAGCGACAACCCGCGTGTGTACAGCGCACACCAGTGCGCCCCAGCGTCATAGCCGTGAAACCAGCGTCTCGTCCAGTGTGACCCAGCACTTATCCAGTGATCTCACCAGTGTCGCAGTGACTCCCAGTGACTCCCAGCGTGCGCCAGCATCCCCAGTGCCACCCAGTGCCAAAAAACGCGCTGGTTTCACACTGGAAGGCACTGGAAGACGCTGGTTTTTGCAATAGGGCTGGTATTTGGTTTTCATTCATTTTTTTATAAATTCCGATGTTATTGGTTCAAGTTTTGCGTTAGTATCTCTCCCAAATTTTAAGGTTCTATATCTACGCCTTTTGGACTGCCGTGACTCAATAGTACGTTCATTTGCAATCACACCCACGTACATAAAAAGTACCTCATGGCATGCATGCATGAGCATGTCACGCTATGACATGAATGGCCTCATTGGCATGAGATGTATATTATGACACGAATGTCTTGAATGATATGACATCCATGACATGACATGATGTTGTGTCCTAGAAAAAAATTACTCCATCTCCCGCTAAAGGGAACCATGTGTGGATGCGAAGCAGAGGGGAGATGGTTAGCTTGAGCGGGAGATGGTTTCGCGGCAGCGGCCCGAGCGCTCATCGCGGCGCCGCACAGGAGAGAGAATGAGGCGCGCGTGCTCCGTCATTTTCATACCGCGGAACTACCGTGGCGCCCCCAGAGGAGTATGCAGCTGTCGCACCACCTGTCGTGCGCGCCGCTCCGGATTCCTAGAGGAGAGAAAGGGGGGAGCGTAGGAGAGGAGAGAGAGGGGGAGGGGACGCGCATGCACTGTGGGGGTGTGGGACGCCGCAGGAGTGACGGACAAAGCCCCCGCCATAAGCTGCTTCGCCTCTAAAACATGCCTACTTAAAGAGCGGCCGAGCAAGTAATGGTCTGACCACCCGCCAGACGGCGTAGCGAGGTTCGCTTCCACTTCCCGTCAAAGGTGAACAGCTTATCACACATACACCGGGTTACGTCCACGCACCCCATTTCCATAGAGACGTTGATGGTACGCCGGTCATGTACCGCTGGTTACACCCCCCCCCCCCCACCGCGCTTTTCCGCGCGTCGCCTCGTTTTTGCGGTAAGGCGTTTCCTTTTGTATGCGGCCATAATTTTGCTGTTTCATGCGTTAACCGTACTGCTAGCAAGACGTTTGTTATGCTGGGTGAGCGTATTTTGCACGTGTAGCATAGAATCTGAGTCGTGGCACCTGTTTACCGTGCAGCCAACCGTGTTTCCGGAAGAGCTACGCGTAAGTTTCCAAAAGTCACTCGCAGCACATTCGGTTTAAGGCAGAGTATTTGTTACCTGTGGCTCACCCTTATCATCATACAAACGTTTTATTTGGTGCGGCTCGAGTGTTTTGTGAAGGGGCTGTTTTTTACCTCACTGCAAAAGCATAATGCAAGCGCCTGGGCCGGTTCGCAAGAGTCAGTTTTACTTGACGCATTGCTTGTCATGGCTAAGGCATTCTTGTTGCGCTCTGTGTTTTTGATCTGTTTGTTTATCTTTATTAAGTGTGTGATCTATTATTTTTTAAATGAAATTCCGAGTGTAAAGAAGAAAAAAAATTCCTTTTTTTGTATGGGACCACAGCATCATATTGTGTGCAAACGAGAAAAGCGGCTGATGAACGGCCAGAAATTGGAATAAAAACAGCTCTGATCGCGTTATTTTCCCAATATGCAAGAGCTAATTAAGCCTTGCTTAGGTTCTTCGAGAAGCTTGGTGGTTTTTCCAGTAAAAAAGGTTGCGTTGCGCGAGCTTATTACGTCTGTAGGTACGACATGCTTAAAAATGAAATAATAAAGCTCTTGCGCTCCACTAGAGATGACGTAGTTGAATATTTTAAGAGGCAAAGATAAACCAGATTCGCAAGCATTGCCATCGAAACCGAAGCCAAAACAGACCACGCGTCCAAAATTTCGGACGACAAAATCAGCGGTTTGACGAGCCGCTCAGGGCGCTGACGGCAGTGCTCGGCCGCAGGACCCTACGGGAGTGTCTGCTCTTTACCTATGCATGTTTCTCTATGGTTGTGTCGCTTCTGTTGTCTCACGGAGGCTCGCGTGGCATAAACATATGCTTGCTTTTACGAACACGTTCACCGACCTGGTAAACGCTATGATGAGCCCTGAACGATGCTGGATAGCGAGCTTGCCTGAATGGGAAATGCTTCGCGTAACACCTATTACCTTAGTACGTGGAATCTGCATAATTTCTCTACCAGAACTTATACGTTCTCAGTTTACATGAATTGGCTCCATAATTAGCTAGTGTTCATTTTCCTAATCGAATATATCTCATGAACATTAAAACAGTATGCTTGCTTATGTAGCCATGCTATATTTTATATTGGAAGGGGGCGGGCAGAAATAAAGTTTGGTTGCTGCATACGCACCAATAGGACTCGAAAAATTTGAAATAAGGTGCCCAAAACCTTCATGTTCGAAACACAATAACGAGAAAAAGTGTTTTAAATATGAACCATTCTTACTGAGCGAAAAGTTAAATGTTTTTTTTTTAAATTGCCTGATGAGAGCTACCATGAGCTGTACTTACTACACCCAAGAAAAATGCATCTCACACATATGCATTACATAGCCATAAATACATCGATGAAAATTGCATTGCATACAGAACTCACTGTGTCGGGAATTCTAAAAGTGACCGATAACACCGCACGAAGAAAGTCTAGAAAGGTGTTTACTGTCCAAACGCGATGACTTTGAGTTGAGATTTCGATAAAATGGTGGCATGGAAGCCCGTAAACCTTAATAGCTGAGAAATGACGTAAATCGCAAGTCGTCCTTTTTCAAATTGCCTCGTATGCAGCTTCTACAAGCATACTCTGCTTTGCGGACACCCCTCGTCTGTGTCACCAGAAATCCGCGTGAGAGTGGTTTCCCGCTCTGCTTTTACAGAGCGGCAATCCGTGCGAGCAGTGGCGCGGAGCGACAGATGTGCGCCGGAAGGATCAGCTGGCGGCATCAACGGCGCAATTGCGCGCGCCCCCGAATGCTTCCGGCGCCGCTCTCCCCGCGCCGGAAATGAAGCAGCGTTGTGCGGAGAAGAACGGAAAACGGTCCTCGTTAGTCGAGTGCCATCCCTTAGTGGCCTTTTTCGAGGCAAACCTAAGTTGGTCAGCCTAAAACCGGCGCTTAAAACTGCCTTGCACTGAGGTCGCTTGTTATGAGTTGCCGTCCGAAAAAAAATAAAAATAACAGGCCGTTTGTTACTTCGGGAAAAGAAATTGGGGAGCAAACGCCGACTGCAGGGGAAGCAGTTACATGCGTATTGGGCTACCCTCACAAGCCCGATTTGTGAAGATGTCTGAGCTATAAGGATGCAGCTATATCATGACCTTCAGCACTAGAAGTGCTGCATGTCCATTTGGACTGACAGCACACTACCTTGTTGCAGCATTCGCATTGGATACACTCTCAACAGCAAATGTAGGAGCCTGACACTTTCTAAATAAAAAGAAAACGGGAGTCGAAGCCACATTTATGTATTTATGTATTTATTTATTTATTATAGTGCTGCAAGCCCTCACCTGGGGTCATGCCGGATTGGATTCATGATTAAACTGTGCTGCATGAATGATGTACAATAGGTACAGACATCACTACATGGCGTTGGAAACGAGACCAATAAATACAAATACGAGGAACGCGCGAAATAACAGATGAAAAAAAGAAACTATTTTTCAGAAAGATGGAATGTGGAAGTTGACCTAAATAACGGTTTATATGCAACAGGCTTAACAAATATTGGTTAAAGAAGTAAATACGGCCTCAAATAACAATTAGAGAAATATTCACAAAACATGGATACACACAAACTGCTTGTGCGAAAACCAGGTAGCACGCAAATTCCAATTGCGAGAACTTCAGTGAGAACTTCAGTCTTGTTCGACCTCGGGGCAACAGAACACTTAAGACTCAGGCTGAGGAGGTGTTCGACAACTTGAGCCCATCTGTATCGCCTATCTTCTTCACTTCTCGGTCACGTTGTTTGACAAGCCGCTTTGTAGGTAGTGTCGCAACAATCGTTTTTCCAAAAACTGCGACGCCTGTGCCATTGTTTGAGCTCCAGAAAAAAAAACGAAAAAAAAAAACGTGGCGAGATACCGTTCTGGAGGTGCCCAGCACCACTAGTATAGGCAATCGTTGAGCAAGAGGATTTGCCTCTAGGCCTCAGATCTCAGAAGGCGGCTGAACATGGTGGCGGGAAGGCTGGAAAGGCCCAACCACTTGGGAGACCGCTGGCGGTACGTATGCCCGGTTGATGGTGACAGCAAATTATCTGGCATCACCAGTGGCTTCAACGATGAGCGATGAACACCACGAAGTGTCAAGGAAAACATCGAAGTGGGGAGGGGGAGATGCACGGTGTAGAGGAAATGAACTGAACTAAGGTCTGTATCCGAGTTAGATGCTACGGCAATATTATAAGGCAGGTAAAGCGCTCCTAAAGCATGGACAGCGGCAATCATACGGACATACAGAGCACTACTTCCAAGTAAATGTATTGTGCATAAAAACCCGTATACATGCATTCATCATTCATAGCCACAGCCATACCAATAGCCATATAGACAGCTTATGCTGTAGAGCGTTAAAAATGTCAGTGTTGCCCGAAAGGCGAAGCATCCATTGCGATATGAAATTAGTAGACAACTATACGAACTAAGGATAGTAGCATTATCGGTCGTATAAACTTGTAAACATTCGCTTACTAACTAAATTAACAAGCATGGTGCCACACGTGCACAGGTAAGCATGAACACATCTCGCTCAATGACCGCGGAAACCCGCTTTCAAAATGCTGGAGTTAGGAGGCGCGGCAGCAGCAGCGAGCGAATAGACCTTCGTGCCGTCTCCCGCTCCAACGCGAACTAAACGTCGAAAGCACGGTGTATAAGAAGCAACTGGCACTAGTTACACTTTGTCAACATCGCAGATGGCGCACTTTTCCACGTCGCAGATCGCTTTCAAGATACGGCGCCCGCGCCCGCACCGCAAGCAGCCGCCGCCGAGGTAGAACGCCCCCCGCCCAGCTCCCTCGCCTCCCCCCGTGCCTCGCTCGCACAGAAGAAGCGCGCTTCCGCCCGCTTTTTCCCGCTCGCGTGCGCAACGTTGAGCCGCGATCGTCGTTGACCCTCGCAAGCTTTCACTCGCACCAGGCGCGGATCCAGGGGGGATGTCCGGATGTCCTGACCTCCCTCCCCCTCAGATTTCTGCATCATCCCTAGCTGACAGGGTGATGGCCCTGTCGCAACAATGTGACCACCAGCATTCCTCAAAAGTATTTTTCGCAAGTACTAGTGGTAGCAGCAATGTAGAAGTAAAGCTAGCTCGATCACAAACTTAGCTCTTTTCTGGAGGAGTGTGGTGTCGGGAACTTGCCGTAGTTATCTTTCCCTCAGGAACACCTTGAACCTCCGGGCGCCGGCCAGGCCTTACTCGTCCCGTCGGTGGCGCCGAGCGAATGAGGGCATGTCCATTTTGTCAAGCACGCCCATGTCCGCGCGAGCACCTTCGCGCCTTATTATCTTAGATCCCCCTCGGGGTGCCATCGGTTGCCTCTTGCCGTTAATTGCAAAAGCGAAGGGTACGGCGTAGCGCGTTCACGCCGGAAAAATAGCTAACATAGCGGAGAGGCGTCAACAGCAGCAACGTGAATAGAGACAACGTGAACACAGACTTCGAAAGCGGGGCCGAGCAATAGCGGAGAATGTGCCGAAGAACCATGAATCCGAGGATGAACGTCACCCTCTGCAGTCGCTCATGCAGGAGAACCTTCAGGTGAGTATGAGAGTTAATGGCATCCGCTTTGGAACAGGGCGGTGAAAAATAGTTACCTAGCCGGTTAATTTAATCAGGCATCTGTACATGTTTTACAGGGATGCTGTATGCCTAGGCTGAGGGTCTCCGCAGGAACAATGCGCATGCGCGAAAGAATATTCTAGGTTGGAGAGGAGTTAGGAACAAGAGGAGATAGATTATATGGGTCTTTCACCTCAGAGTAAACGCGTGTTGGTGACGTACAGAGCGGCCCACTGTTAAAGGGAACACCGGAGCGCGTGGCGTCTGCTCAGCGCCACCGCCGGCCGGCGGCTGCGACGAGTTGTCGCGCATTGAGTGCTGTGGACGGTGTTTTTCATCGTCTGCTACCATCTGCTTCCGCGCTTCGGACCATCGCGAAGCAAGCTGTCACAAAAGAGCGCGTAATCCAGCGCGCGCGAGTGGCACGCAAGCCAGCGAAAGAACACGCCGGCCCCGCGGCAACTTCACAGAGGAGGGAGCGCATAGCTCAAGCAACAACGCTAACAACGGCGCCGAATCGTCTGGAAGAGACTCGACGAAGCGCGTTAAACGGAGAGAGAGAGCACACGCGCGCGCCGAGACACCTCTCACACCGGCGAGTCGACAGGACATTACTACCGCGTGAGCATAGACCAACAGGATGTGTCATCACCCCCCGCCCCTCGAGAATGCTCCGACGCGGCGGCCGAAGGAACGAGAAAAGCCCAGGTTCCCAAGCTTTGGCCATGCTACAGATCACGACACCGATAAGAATGTTCGAGAACGCCTGTGAAAGCTATAATAACCGCCGTGCGAGAATCGTTCAGGGAATTCAGGGAATTCAGGGGGTTCGAGAGTTCAGTCCGCACCGGTGGAAGTGATGTAACGTGAAGACCAAGCGTCTGA